>NW_026047143.1:1511449-1813239 GCF_023864275.1 Schistocerca cancellata | reverse complement strand
TGGAATCAAGTCGGCTGGAGGACGATGTATTGAATCGGGACGCAATTTGAGTGATCCATCGTCATTAGGTGGCCCTGAACGTTACAATTCACTATCAGTTTTTCGTCCCATTCGATAATCTAGACTCACAGCAGAACGGCCATAAGGTGCCCGAGGCAGCAATAGACCCATGGAGACAAGTCTGCTGGAGGACGATGTATTGAATCGGGACGCAATTTGAGTGATCCATCGTCATTAGGAGGACCTGAACGTTACAATTCACTATCAGTTTTTTGTCCCATTCGATAATCTAGACTCACAGCAGAACGGCCATAAGGTGCCCGAGGCAGCAATAGACCCATGGAGTCAAGTCGGCTGGGGACGATGTATTGAATCGGGACGCAATTTGAGTGATCCATCGTCATTAGGTGGCCCTGAACGTTACAATTCACTATCATTTTTTCGTCCCATTCGATAATCTAGACTCACAGCAGAACGGCCATAAGGTGCCCGAGGCAGCAATAGACCCATGGAGTCAACTCGGCTGGAGGACGATGTATTGAATCGGGACGCAATTTGCGTGGTCCATCGTCATTAGGTGGCCCTGAATGTTACAATTCACTATCAGTTTTTCGTCCGATTCGAAAATCTTTGACTCACAGCAGAACGGCCATAAGGTGCCCGAGGCAGCAATAGACGCATGGAGACAAGTCTGCTGGAGGACGATGTTTTGAATCGGGACGCAATTTGAGTGTTCCATCGTCATTAGGAGGCCCTGAACGTTACAATTCACTATCAGTTTTTCGTCCGATTCGAAAATCTTTGAGTCACAGCAGGCCTGCCATAAGGTGACCGAGGCAGCAATAGTCCCATGGAGACAAGTCTGCTGGAGGACGATGTATTGAATCGGGACGCAATTTGAGTGATCCATCGTCATTAGGTGGCCCTGAACGTTACAATTCACTATCAGTTTTTCATCCCATTCTATAATCTAGACTCACAGCTGCCCGAGGCAGCAATAGTCCCATGGAGTCAAGTCGGCTAGTGGACGATGTACTGAATCGGGACGCAATTTGTGTGGTCCATCGTCATTAGGTGGCCCTGAATGTTACAAATCACTATCAGTTTTTCGTCCGATACGAAAATCTTTGACTCACAGCAGAACGGCCATTAGGTGCCCGAGGCAGCAATCGACCCATGGAGACAAGTCTGCTAGAGGACGACGTATTGAATCGGGACGCAATTTGAGTGATCCATCGTCATTAGGAGGCCCTGATCGTTACAATTCACTATCAGTTTTTCGTCCCATTCGATAATCTAGACTCACAGCAGAACGGCCATAAGGTGCCCGAGGCAGCAATAGACCCATGGAGACAAGTCGGCTGGGGACGATGTATTGAATCGGGACGCAATTTGAGTGATCCATCGTTATTAGGTGGCCCTGAAAGTTACAATTCACTATCAGTTTTTCGTCCGATTCGAAAATCTTTGACTCACAGCAGAACGGCCATAAGGTGCCCGAGGCAGCAATAGACCCATGAAGTCAAGTCTGCTGGAGGACGATGTATTGAATCAGGACGCAATTTGAGTGATCCATCGTCATTAGGTGGCCCTGAACGTTACAATTCACTATCAGTTTTTCGTCCCATTCGATAATCTAGAGTCACAGCAGAACGGCCATAAGGTGCCCGAGGCAGCAATAGACCCATGGAGTCAAGTCGGCTGGGGACGATGTATTGAATCGGGGCGCAATTTGAGTGATCCATCGTCATTAGGTGGCCCTGAACGTTACAATTCACTATCAGTTTTTCGTCCCATTCGATAATCTAGACTCACAGCAGAACGGCCATAAGGTGCCCGAGGCAGCAATAGACCCATGGAGTCAACTCGGCTGGAGGACGATGTATTGAATCGGGACGCAATTTGCGTGGTCCATCGTCATTAGGTGGCCCTGAATATTACAATTCACTATCAATTTTTCGTCCGATTCGAAAATCTTTGACACAGCAGAACGGCCATAAGGTGCCCGAGGCAGCAATAGACGCATGGAGACAAGTCTGCTGGAGGACGATGTATTGAATCGGGACGCAATTTGAGTGTTCCATCGTCATTAGGAGGCCCTGAACGTTACAATTCACTATCAGTTTTTCGTCCGATTCGAAAATCTTTGAGTCACAGCAGACCTGCCATAAGGTGACCGAGGCAGCAATAGACCCATGGAGACAAGTCTGCTGGAGGACGATGTATTGAATCGGGACGCAATTTGAGTGATCCATCGTCATTAGGTGGCCCTGAACGTTACAATTCACTATCAGTTTTTCGTCCCATTCGATAATCTAGACTCACAGCAGAACGGCCATAAGGTGCCCGAGGCAGCAATAGACCCATGGAGTCAAGTCGGCTGGAGGACGATGTATTGAATCGGGACGCAATTTGAGTGATCCATCGTCATTAGGTGGCCCTGAACGTTACAATTCACTATCAGTTTTTCGTCCCATTCGATAATCTAGACTCACAGCAGAACGGCCATAAGGAGCCCGAGGCAGCAATAGACCCATGGAGTCAAGTCGGCTGGAGGACGATGTATTGAATCGGGACGCAATTTAAGTGATCCATCGTCATTAGGTGGCCCTGAACGTTACAATTCACTATCAGTTTTTCGTCCCATTCGATAATCTAGACTCACAATAGAACGGCCATAAGGTGCCCGAGGCAGCAATAGACCCATGGAGTCAAGTCGGCTGGAGGACGATGTATTGAATCGGGACGCAATTTGAGTGATCCATCGTCATTAGGTGGCCCTGAACGTTACAATTCACTATCAGTTTTTCGTCCCATTCGATAATCTAGACTCACAGCAGAACGACCATAAGGTGCCCGAGGCAGCAATAGACCCATGGAGACAAGTCGGCTGGGGACGATGTATTGAATCGGGACGCAATTTGAGTGATCCATCGTTATTAGGTGGCCCTGAATGTTACAATTCACTATCAGTTTTTCGTCCGATTCGAAAATCTTTGACTCACAGCAGAACGGCCATAAGGTGCCCGAGGCAGCAATAGACCCATGAAGTCAAGTCTGCTGGAGGACGATGTATTGAATCAGGACGCAATTTGAGTGATCCATCGTCATTAGGTGGCCCTGAACGTTACAATTCACTATCAGTTTTTCGTCCCATTCGATAATCTAGACTCACAGCAGAACGGCCATAAGGTGCCCGAGGCAGCAATAGACCCATGGAGACAAGTCGGCTGGGGACGATGTATTGAATCGGGACGCAATTTGAGTGATCCATCGTCATTAGGTGGCCCTGAACGTTACAATTCACTATCAGTTTTTCGTCCCATTCGATAATCTAGATTCACCGCAGAACGGCCATAAGGGGCCCGAGGCAGCAATAGACCCATGGAGTCAACTCGGCTGGCGGACGATTTATTGAATCGGGACGCAATTTGCGTGGTCCATCGTCATTAGGTGGCCCTGAATGTTACAATTCACTATCAGTTTTTCGTCCGATTCGAAAATCTTTGACTCACAGCAGAACGGCCATAAGGTGCCCGAGGCAGCAATAGACGCATGGAGACAAGTCTGCTGGAGGACGATGTATTGAATCGGGACGCAATTTGAGTGTTCCATCGTCATTAGGAGGACCTGAACGTTACAATTCACTATCAGTTTTTTGTCCCATTCGATAATCTAGACTCACAGCAGAACGGCCATAAGGTGCCCGAGGCAGCAATAGACCCATGGAGTCAAGTCGGCTGGGGACGATGTATTGAATCGGGACGCAATTTGAGTGATCCATCGTCATTAGGTGGCCCTGAACGTTACAATTCACTATCATTTTTTCGTCCCATTCGATTATCTAGACTCACAGCAGAACGGCCATAAGGTGCCCGAGGCAGCAATAGACCCATGGAGTCAAGTCGGCTGGGGACGATGTATTGAATCGGGACGCAATTTGAGTGATCCATCGTCATTAGGTGGCCCTGAACGTTACAATTCACTATCATTTTTTCGTCCCATTCGATTATCTAGACTCACAGCAGAACGGCCATAAGGTGCCCGAGGCAGCAATAGACCCATGGAGTCAACTCGGCTGGAGGACGATGTATTGAATCGGGACGCAATTTGCGTGGTCCATCGTCATTAGGTGGCCCTGAATGTTACAATTCACTATCAGTTTTTCGTCCGATTCGAAAATCTTTGACTCACAGCAGAACGGCCATAAGGTGCCCGAGGCAGCAATAGACGCATGGAGACAAGTCTGCTGGAGGACGATGTATTGAATCGGGACGCAATTTGAGTGTTCCATCGTCATTAGGAGGCCCTGAACGTTACAATTCACTATCAGTTTTTCGTCCGATTCGAAAATCTTTGAGTCACAGCAGGCCTGCCATAAGGTGACCGAGGCAGCAATAGTCTCATGGAGACAAGTCTGCTGGAGGACGATGTATTGAATCGGGACGCAATTTGAGTGATCCATCGTCATTAGGTGGCCCTGAACGTTACAATTCACTATCAGTTTTTCATCCCATTCTATAATCTAGACTCACAGCTGCCCGAGGCAGCAATAGTCCCATGGAGTCAAGTCGGCTAGTGGACGATGTACTGAATCGGGACGCAATTTGTGTGGTCCATCTTCATTAGGTGGCCCTGAATGTTACAAATCACTATCAGTTTTTCGTCCGATACGAAAATCTTTGACTCACAGCAGAACGGCCATTAGGTGCCCGAGGCAGCAATCGACCCATGGAGACAAGTCTGCTAGAGGACGACGTATTGAATCGGGACGCAATTTGAGTGATCCATCGTCATTAGGAGTCCCTGATCGTTACAATTCACTATCAGTTTTTCGTCCCATTCGATAATCTAGACTCACAGCAGAACGGCCATAAGGTGCCCGAGGCAGCAATAGACCCATGGAGACAAGTCGGCTGGGGACGATGTATTGAATCGGGACGCAATTTGAGTGATCCATCGTTATTAGGTGGCCCTGAAAGTTACAATTCACTATCAGTTTTTCGTCCGATTCGAAAATCTTTGACTCACAGCAGAACGGCCATAAGGTGCCCGAGGCAGCAATAGACCCATGAAGTCAAGTCTGCTGGAGGACGATGTATTGAATCAGGACGCAATTTGAGTGATCCATCGTCATTAGGTGGCCCTGAACGTTACAATTCACTATCAGTTTTTCCTCCCATTCGATAATCTAGACTCACAGCAGAACGGCCATAAGGTGCCCGAGGCAGCAATAGACCCATGGAGTCAACTCGGCTGGAGGACGATGTATTGAATCGGGACGCAATTTGCGTGGTCCATCGTCATTAGGTGGCCCTGAATATTACAATTCACTATCAATTTTTCGTCCGATTCGAAAATCTTTGACACAGCAGAACGGCCATAAGGTGCCCTAGGCAGCAATAGACGCATGGAGACAAGTCTGCTGGAGGACGATGTATTGAATCGGGACGCAATTTGAGTGTTCCATCGTCATTAGGAGGCCCTGAACGTTACAATTCACTATCAGTTTTTCGTCCGATTCGAAAATCTTTGAGTCACAGCAGACCTGCCATAAGGTGACCGAGGCAGCAATAGACCCATGGAGACAAGTCTGCTGGAGGACGATGTATTGAATCGGGACGCAATTTGAGTGATCCATCGTCATTAGGTGGCCCTGAATGTTACAATTCACTATCAGTTTTTCGTCCCATTCGATAATCTAGACTCACAGCAGAACGGCCATAAGGTGCCCGAGGCAGCAATAGACCCATGGAGTCAAGTCGGCTGGAGGACGATGTATTGAATCGGGACGCAATTTGAGTGATCCATCGTCATTAGGTGGCCCTGAACGTTACAATTCACTATCAGTTTTTCGTCCCATTCGATAATCTAGACTCACAGCAGAACGGCCATAAGGAGCCCGAGGCAGCAATAGACCCATGGAGTCAAGTCGGCTGGAGGACGATGTATTGAATCGGGACGCAATTTAAGTGATCCATCGTCATTAGGTGGCCCTGAACGTTACAATTCACTATCAGTTTTTCGTCCCATTCGATAATCTAGACTCACAATAGAACGGCCATAAGGTGCCCGAGGCAGCAATAGACCCATGGAGTCAAGTCGGCTGGAGGACGATGTATTGAATCGGGACGCAATTTGAGTGATCCATCGTCATTAGGTGGCCCTGAACGTTACAATTCACTATCAGTTTTTCGTCCCATTCGATAATCTAGACTCACAGCAGAACGACCATAAGGTGCCCGAGGCAGCAATAGACCCATGGAGACAAGTCGGCTGGGGACGATGTATTGAATCGGGACGCAGTTTGAGTGATCCATCGTTATTAGGTGGCCCTGAAAGTTACAATTCACTATCAGTTTTTCGTCCGATTCGAAAATCTTTGACTCACAGCAGAACGGCCATAAGGTGCCCGAGGCAGCAATAGACCCATGAAGTCAAGTCTGCTGGAGGACGATGTATTGAATCAGGACGCAATTTGAGTGATCCATCGTCATTAGCTGGCCCTGAACGTTACAATTCACTATCAGTTTTTCATCCCATTCTATAATGTAGACTCACAGCTGCCCGAGGCAGCAATAGTCCCATGGAATCAAGTCGGCTAGTGGACGATGTACTGAATCGGGACGCAATTTGTGTGGTCCATCGTCATTAGGTGGCCCTGAATGTTACAAATCACTATCAGTTTTTCGTCCGATACGAAAATCTTTGACTCACAGCAGAACGGCCATTAGGTGCCCGAGGCAGCAATCGACCCATGGAGACAAGTCTGCTGGAGGACGACGTATTGAATCGGGACGCAATTTGAGTGATCCATCGTCATTAGGAGGCCCTGAACGTTACAATTCACTATCAGTTTTTCGTCCCATTCGATAATCTAGAGTCACAGCAGAACGGCCATAAGGTGCCCGAGGCAGCAATAGACCCATGGAGTCAAGTCGGCTGGAGGACGATGTATTGAATCGGGACGCAATTTGAGTGATCCATCGTCATTAGGAGGCCCTGAACGTTACAATTCACTATCAGTTTTTCGTCCCATTCGATAATCTAGACTCACAGCAGAACGGCCATAAGGTGCCCGAGGCAGCAATAGACCCATGGAGTCAAGTCGGCTGGAGGACGATGTATTGAATCGGGACGCAATTTGAGTGATCCATCGTCATTAGGTGGCCCTGAACGTTACAATTCACTATCAGTTTTTCGTCCCATTCGATAATCTAGACTCACAGCAGAACGGCCATAAGGTCCCCGAGGCAGCAATAGACCCATGGAGACTGGGGACGATGTATTGAATCGGGACGCAATTTGAGTGATCCATCGTCATTAGGTGGCCCTGAACGTTACAATTCACTATCAGTTTTTCGTCCCATTCGATAATCTAGATTCACAGCAGAACGGCCATAAGGTGCCCGAGGCAGCAATAGACCCATGGAGTCAAGTCGGCTGGAGGACGATGTATTGAATCGGGACGCAATTTGAGTGATCCATCGTCATTAGGTGGCCCTGAACGTTACAATTCACTATCAGTTTTTCGTCCCATTCGATAATCTAGACTCACAGCAGAACGGCCATAAGGTGCCCGAGGCAGCAATAGACCGATGGAGACAAGTCTGCTGGAGGACGATGTATTGAATCGGGACGCAATTTGAGTGATCCATCGTCATTAGGAGGACCTGAACGTTACAATTCACTATCAGCTTTTTTGTCCCATTCGATAATCTAGACTCACAGCAGGCCTGCCATAAGGTGCCCGAGGCAGCAATAGGCGCATGCAGACAAGTCTGCTGGAGGACGATGTATTGAATCGGGACGCAGTTTGAGTGTTCCATCGTCATTAGGAGGCCCTGAACGTAACAATTCACTATCAGTTTTTCGTCCGATTCGAAAATCTTTGAGTCACAGCAGGCCTGCCATAAGGTGCCCGAGGCACCAATAGACCCATGGAGACAAGTCTGCTGGAGGACGATGTATTGAATCAGGACGCAATTTGAGTGATCCATCGTCATTAGGAGGCCCTGAACGTTACAATTCACTATCAGTTTTTCGTCCCATTCGATAATCTAGACTCACAGCAGAACGTCCATAAGGTGCCGAGGCAGCAATCGACCCATGGAGACAAGTCGGCTGGGGACGATGTATTGAATCGGGACGCAATTTGAGTGATCCATCGTCATTAGGTGGCCCTGAACGTTACAATTCACTATCAGTTTTTCGTCCCATTCGATAATCTAGACTCACAGCAGAACGGCCATAAGGTGCCCGAGGCAGCAATAGACCCATGGAGTCAACTCGGCTGGAGGACGATGTATTGAATCGGGACGCAATTTGCGTGGTCCATCGTCATTAGGTGGCCCTGAATGTTACAATTCACTTCAGTTTTTCGTCCGATTCGAAAATCTTTGACTCACAGCAGAACGGCCATAAGGTGCCCGAGGCAGCAATAGACGCATGGAGACAAGTCTGCTGGAGGACGATGTATTGAATCGGGACGCAATTTGAGTGTTCCATCGTCATTAGGAGGCCCTGAACGTTACAATTCACTATCAGTTTTTCGTCCGATACGAAAATCTTTGAGTCACAGCAGGCCTGCCATAAGGTGCCCGAGGCAGCAATAGACCCATGGAGTCAAGTCGGCTGGAGGACGATGTATTGAGTCGGGACGCAATTTGAGTGATTCATCGTCATTAGGAGGTGCTGAACGTTACAATTCACTATCAGTTTTTCGGCCCATTCGATAATCTAGACTCTCAGCAGAACGGCCATAAGGTGCCCGAGGCAGCAATAGACCCATGGAATCAAGTCGGCTGGAGGACGATGTATTGAATCGGGACGCAATTTGAGTGATCCATCGTCATTAGGTGGCCCTGAACGTAACAATTCACTATCAGTTTTTCGTCCGATTCGAAAATCTTTGAGTCACAGCAGGCCTGCCATAAGGTGCCCGAGGCACCAATAGACCCATGGAGACAAGTCTGCTGGAGGACGATGTATTGAATCAGGACGCAATTTGAGTGATCCATCGTCATTAGGAGGCCCTGAACGTTACAATTCACTATCAGTTTTTCGTCCCATTCGATAATCTAGACTCACAGCAGAACGTCCATAAGGTGCCGAGGCAGCAATCGACCCATGGAGACAAGTCGGCTGGGGACGATGTATTGAATCGGGACGCAATTTGAGTGATCCATCGTCATTAGGTGGCCCTGAACGTTACAATTCACTATCAGTTTTTCGTCCCATTCGATAATCTAGACTCACAGCAGAACGGCCATAAGGTGCCCGAGGCAGCAATAGACCCATGGAGTCAACTCGGCTGGAGGACGATGTATTGAATCGGGACGCAATTTGCGTGGTCCATCGTCATTAGGTGGCCCTGAATGTTACAATTCACTTCAGTTTTTCGTCCGATTCGAAAATCTTTGACTCACAGCAGAACGGCCATAAGGTGCCCGAGGCAGCAATAGACGCATGGAGACAAGTCTGCTGGAGGACGATGTATTGAATCGGGACGCAATTTGAGTGTTCCATCGTCATTAGGAGGCCCTGAACGTTACAATTCACTATCAGTTTTTCGTCCGATACGAAAATCTTTGAGTCACAGCAGGCCTGCCATAAGGTGCCCGAGGCAGCAATAGACCCATGGAGTCAAGTCGGCTGGAGGACGATGTATTGAGTCGGGACGCAATTTGAGTGATTCATCGTCATTAGGAGGTGCTGAACGTTACAATTCACTATCAGTTTTTCGGCCCATTCGATAATCTAGACTCTCAGCAGAACGGCCATAAGGTGCCCGAGGCAGCAATAGACCCATGGAATCAAGTCGGCTGGAGGACGATGTATTGAATCGGGACGCAATTTGAGTGATCCATCGTCATTAGGTGGCCCTGAACGTTACAATTCACTATCAGTTTTTCGTCCCATTCGATAATCTAGAATCACAGCAGAACGGCCATAAGGTGCCCGAGGCAGCAATAGACCCATGGAGACAAGTCTGCTGGAGGACGATGTATTGAATCGGGACGCAATTTGAGTGATCCATCGTCATTAGGAGGACCTGAACGTTACAATTCACTATCAGTTTTTTGTCCCATTCGATAATCTAGACTCACAGCAGAACGGCCATAAGGTGCCCGAGGCAGCAATAGACCCATGGAGTCAAGTCGGCTGGGGACGATGTATTGAATCGGGACGCAATTTGAGTGATCCATCGTCATTAGGTGGCCCTGAACGTTACAATTCACTATCATTTTTTCGTCCCATTCGATAATCTAGACTCACAGCAGAACGGCCATAAGGTGCCCGAGGCAGCAATAGACCCATGGAGTCAACTCGGCTGGAGGACGATGTATTGAATCGGGACGCAATTTGCGTGGTCCATCGTCATTAGGTGGCCCTGAATGTTACAATTCACTATCAGTTTTTCGTCCGATTCGAAAATCTTTGACTCACAGCAGAACGGCCATAAGGTGCCCGAGGCAGCAATAGACGCATGGAGACAAGTCTGCTGGAGGACGATGTATTGAATCGGGACGCAATTTGAGTGTTCCATCGTCATTAGGAGGCCCTGAACGTTACAATTCACTATCAGTTTTTCGTCCGATTCGAAAATCTTTGAGTCACAGCAGGCCTGCCATAAGGTGACCGAGGCAGCAATAGTCCCATGGAGACAAGTCTGCTGGAGGACGATGTATTGAATCGGGACGCAATTTGAGTGATCCATCGTCATTAGGTGGCCCTGAACGTTACAATTCACTATCAGTTTTTCATCCCATTCTATAATCTAGACTCACAGCTGCCCGAGGCAGCAATAGTCCCATGGAGTCAAGTCGGCTAGTGGACGATGTACTGAATCGGGACGCAATTTGTGTGGTCCATCGTCATTAGGTGGCCCTGAATGTTACAAATCACTATCAGTTTTTCGTCCGATACGAAAATCTTTGACTCACAGCAGAACGGCCATTAGGTGCCCGAGGCAGCAATAGACCCATGGAGACAAGTCGGCTGGGGACGATGTATTGAATCGGGACGCAATTTGAGTGATCCATCGTTATTAGGTGGCCCTGAAAGTTACAATTCACTATCAGTTTTTCGTCCGATTCGAAAATCTTTGACTCACAGCAGAACGGCCATAAGGTGCCCGAGGCAGCAATAGACCCATGAAGTCAAGTCTGCTGGAGGACGATGTATTGAATCAGGACGCAATTTGAGTGATCCATCGTCATTAGGTGGCCCTGAACGTTACAATTCACTATCAGTTTTTCGTCCCATTCGATAATCTAGAGTCACAGCAGAACGGCCATAAGGTGCCCGAGGCAGCAATAGACCCATGGAGTCAAGTCGGCTGGGGACGATGTATTGAATCGGGGCGCAATTTGAGTGATCCATCGTCATTAGGTGGCCCTGAACGTTACAATTCACTATCAGTTTTTCGTCCCATTCGATAATCTAGACTCACAGCAGAACGGCCATAAGGTGCCCGAGGCAGCAATAGACCCATGGAGTCAACTCGGCTGGAGGACGATGTATTGAATCGGGACGCAATTTGCGTGGTCCATCGTCATTAGGTGGCCCTGAATATTACAATTCACTATCAATTTTTCGTCCGATTCGAAAATCTTTGACACAGCAGAACGGCCATAAGGTGCCCGAGGCAGCAATAGACGCATGGAGACAAGTCTGCTGGAGGACGATGTATTGAATCGGGACGCAATTTGAGTGTTCCATCGTCATTAGGAGGCCCTGAACGTTACAATTCACTATCAGTTTTTCGTCCGATTCGAAAATCTTTGAGTCACAGCAGACCTGCCATAAGGTGACCGAGGCAGCAATAGACCCATGGAGACAAGTCTGCTGGAGGACGATGTATTGAATCGGGACGCAATTTGAGTGATCCATCGTCATTAGGTGGCCCTGAACGTTACAATTCACTATCAGTTTTTCGTCCCATTCGATAATCTAGACTCACAGCAGAACGGCCATAAGGTGCCCGAGGCAGCAATAGACCCATGGAGTCAAGTCGGCTGGAGGACGATGTATTGAATCGGGACGCAATTTGAGTGATCCATCGTCATTAGGTGGCCCTGAACGTTACAATTCACTATCAGTTTTTCGTCCCATTCGATAATCTAGACTCACAGCAGAACGGCCATAAGGAGCCCGAGGCAGCAATAGACCCATGGAGTCAAGTCGGCTGGAGGACGATGTATTGAATCGGGACGCAATTTAAGTGATCCATCGTCATTAGGTGGCCCTGAACGTTACAATTCACTATCAGTTTTTCGTCCCATTCGATAATCTAGACTCACAATAGAACGGCCATAAGGTGCCCGAGGCAGCAATAGACCCATGGAGTCAAGTCGGCTGGAGGACGATGTATTGAATCGGGACGCAATTTGAGTGATCCATCGTCATTAGGTGGCCCTGAACGTTACAATTCACTATCAGTTTTTCGTCCCATTCGATAATCTAGACTCACAGCAGAACGACCATAAGGTGCCCGAGGCAGCAATAGACCCATGGAGACAAGTCGGCTGGGGACGATGTATTGAATCGGGACGCAATTTGAGTGATCCATCGTTATTAGGTGGCCCTGAATGTTACAATTCACTATCAGTTTTTCGTCCGATTCGAAAATCTTTGACTCACAGCAGAACGGCCATAAGGTGCCCGAGGCAGCAATAGACCCATGAAGTCAAGTCTGCTGGAGGACGATGTATTGAATCAGGACGCAATTTGAGTGATCCACCGTCATTAGGTGGCCCTGAACGTTACAATTCACTATCAGTTTTTCGTCCCATTCGATAATCTAGACTCACAGCAGAACGGCCATAAGGTGCCCGAGGCAGCAATAGACCCATGGAGACAAGTCGGCTGGGGACGATGTATTGAATCGGGACGCAATTTGAGTGATCCATCGTCATTAGGTGGCCCTGAACGTTACAATTCACTATCAGTTTTTCGTCCCATTCGATAATCTAGATTCACCGCAGAACGGCCATAAGGGGCCCGAGGCAGCAATAGACCCATGGAGTCAACTCGGCTGGCGGACGATTTATTGAATCGGGACGCAATTTGCGTGGTCCATCGTCATTAGGTGGCCCTGAATGTTACAATTCACTATCAGTTTTTCGTCCGATTCGAAAATCTTTGACTCACAGCAGAACGGCCATAAGGTGCCCGAGGCAGCAATAGACGCATGGAGACAAGTCTGCTGGAGGACGATGTATTGAATCGGGACGCAATTTGAGTGTTCCATCGTCATTAGGAGGCCCTGATCGTTACAATTCACTATCACTTTTTCGTCCGATTCGAAAATCTTTGAGTCACAGCAGACCTGCCATAAGGTGCCCGAGGCAGCAATAGACGCATGGAGACAAGTCTGCTGGAGGACGATGTATTGAATCGGGACGCAATTTGAGTGATCCATCGTCATTAGAAGGCCCTGAACGTTACAATTCACTATCAGTTTTTCGTCCCATTCGATAATCTAGACTCACAGCAGAACGGCCATAAGGTGCCCGAGGCAGCAATACACCCATGGGGTCAAGTCGGCTGGAGGACGATGTATTGAATCGGGACGCAATTTGAGTGATCCATCGTCATTAGGTGGCCCTGAACGTTACAATTCACTATCAGTTTTTCGTCCGATTCGAAAATCTTTGACTCACAGCAGAACGGCCATAAGGTGCCCGAGGCAGCAATAGACGCATGGAGACAAGTCTGCTGGAGGACGATGTATTGAATCGGGACGCAATTTGAGTGTTCCATCGTCATTAGGAGGCCCTGAACGTTACAATTCACTATCAGTTTTTCGTCCGATTCGAAAATCTTTGAGTCACAGCAGATCTGCCATAAGGTGACCGAGGCAGCAATAGACCCATGGAGACAAATCTGCTGGAGGACGTTGTATTGAATCGGGACGCAATTTGAGTGATCCGTCGTCATTAGGTGGCCCTGAACGTTACAATTCACTATCAGTTTTTCATCCCATTCAATAATCTAGACTCACAGCTGCCCGAGGCAGCAATAGTCCAATGGAGTCAAGTCGGCTAGTGGACGATGTACTGAATCGGGACGCAATTTGTGTGGTCCATCGTCATTAGGTGGCCCTGAATGTTACAAATCACTATCAGTTTTTCGTCCGATACGAAAATCTTTCACTCACAGCAGAACGGCCATTAGGTGCCCGAGGCAGCAATCGACCCAAGGAGACAAGTCTGCTGGAGGACGACGTATTGAATCGAGACGCAATTTGAGTGATCCATCGTCATTAGGAGGCCCTGAACGTTACAATTCACTATCAGTTTTTCGTCCCATTCGATAATCTAGAGTCACAGCAGAACGGCCATAAGGTGCCCGAGGCAGCAAAGGACCCATGGAGTCAAGTCGGCTGGAGGACGATGTATTGAATCGGGACGCAATTTGAGTGATCCATCGTCTTTAGGAGGCCCTGAACGTTACAATTCACTATCAGTTTTTCGTCCCATTCGATAATCTAGACTTACAGCAGAACGGCCATAAGGTGCCCGAGGCAGCAATAGACCCATGGAGTCATGTCGGCTGGAGGACGATGTATTGAATCGGGACGTAATTTGAGTGATCCATCGTCATTAGGTGGCCCTGAACGTTACAATTCACTATCAGTTTTTCGTCCCATTCGATAATCTAGATTCACAGCAGAACGGCCATAAGGTGCCCGAGGCAGGAATAGACCCATGGAGTCAACTCGGCTGGAGGACAATGTATTGAATCGGGACGCAATTTGCGTGGTCCATCGTCATTAGGTGGCCCTGAATGTTACAATTCACTATCAGTTTTTCGTCCGATACGAAAATCTTTGACTCACAGCAGAACGGCCATTAGGTGCCCGAGGCAGCAATCGACCCATGGAGACAAGTCTGCTGGAGGACGACGTATTGAATCGGGACGCAATTTGAGTGATCCATCGTCATTAGGAGGCCCTGAACGTTACAATTCACTATCAGTTTTTCGTCCATTCGATAATCTAGACTCACAGCAGAACGGCCATAAGGTCCGATTCGAAAATCTTTGAGTCACAGCAGACCTGCCATTTGGTGACCGAGGCAGCAATAGACCCATGGAGTCAAATCTGCTGGAGGACGTTGTATTGAATCGGGACGCAATTTGAGTGATCCATCGTCAATAGGTGGCCCTGAACGTTACAATTCACTATCAGTTTTTCATCCCATTCAATAATCTAGACTCACAGCTGCCCGAGGCAGCAATAGTCCCATGGAGTCAAGTCGGCTAGTGGACGATGTACTGAATCGGGACGCAATTTGTGTGGTCCATCGTCATTAGGTGGCCTTGAATGTTACAAATCACTATCAGTTTTTCGTCCGATACGAAAATCTTTGACTCACAGCAGAACGGCCATTAGGTGCCCGAGGCAGCAATCGACCCATGGAGACAAGTCTGCTGGAGGACGACGTATTGAATCGAGACGCAATTTGAGTGATCCATCGTCATTAGGAGGCCCTGAACGTTACAATTCACTATCAGTTTTTCGTCCCATTCGATAATCTAGAGTCACAGCAGAACGGCCATAAGGTGCCCGAGGCAGCAATAGACCCATGGAGTCAAGTCGGCTGGAGGACGATGTATTGAATCGGGACGCAATTTGAGTGATCCATCGTCTATAGGAGGCCCTGAACGTTACAATTCACTATCAGTTTTTCGTCCCATTCGATAATCTAGACTTACAGCAGAACGGCCATAAGGTGCCCGAGGCAGCAATAGACCCATGGAGTCATGTCGGCTGGAGGACGATGTATTGAATCGGGACGTAATTTGAGTGATCCATCGTCATTAGGTGGCCCTGAACGTTACAATTCACTATCAGTTTTTCTTCCCATTCGATAATCTAGACTCACAGCAGAACGGCCATAAGGTGTCCGAGGCAGCAATAGACCCATGGAGACAAGTCGGCTGGGGACGATGTATTGAATCGGGACGCAATTTGAGTGATCCATCGTCATTAGGTGGCCCTGAACGTTACAATTCACTATCAGTTTTTCGTCCCATTCGATAATCTAGATTCACAGCAGAACGGCCATAAGGTGCCCGAGGCAGCAATAGACCCATGGAGTCAACTCGGCTGGAGGACAATGTATTGAATCGGGACGCAATTTGCGTGGTCCATCGTCATTAGGTGGCCCTGAATGTTACAATTCACTATCAGTTTTTCGTCCGATACGAAAATCTTTGACTCACAGCAGAACGGCCATTAGGTGCCCGAGGCAGCAATCGACCCATGGAGACAAGTCTGCTGGAGGACGACGTATTGAATCGGGACGCAATTTGAGTGATCCATCGTCATTAGGAGGCCCTGAACGTTACAATTCACTATCAGTTTTTCGTCCATTCGATAATCTAGACTCACAGCAGAACGGCCATAAGGTGCCCGAGGCAGCAATAGACCCATGGAGTCAAGTCGGCTGGAGGACGATGTATTGAATCGGGACGCAATTTGAGTGATCCATCGTCATTAGGAGGCCCTGAACGTTACAATTCACTATCAGTTTTTCGTCCCATTCGATAATCTAGACTCACAGCAGAACGGCCATAAGGTGCCCGAGGCAGCAATAGACCCATGGGGTTAAGTCGGCTGGAGGACGATGTATTGAATCGGGACGCTATTTTAGTGATCCATCGCCATTAGGTGGCCCTGAACGTTACAATTCACTATCAGTTTTTCGTCCCATTCGATAATCTAGACTCACAGCAGAACGGCCATAAGGTGCCCGAGGCAGCAATAGACCCATGGAGACAAGTCTGCTGGAGGACGATGTATTGAATCGGGACGCAATTTGAGTGATCCATCGTCATTAGGAGGACCTGAACGTTACAATTCACTATCAGTTTTTTGTCCCATTCGATAATCTAGACTCACAGCAGAACGGCCATAAGGTGCCCGAGGCAGCAATAGACCCATGGAGTCAAGTCGGCTGGAGGACGATGTATTGAATCGGGACGCAATTTGAGTGATCCATCGTCATTAGGTGGCCCTGAACGTTACAATTCACTATCAGTTTTTCGTCCGATTCGAAAATCTTTGACTCACAGCAGAACGGCCATAAGGAGCCCGAGGCAGCAATAGACCCATGAAGTCAAGTCTGCTGGAGGACGATGTATTGAATCAGGACGCAATTTGAGTGATCCATCGTCATTAGGTGGCCCTGAACGTTACAATTCACTATCAGTTTTTCGTCCCATTCGATAATCTAGACTCACAGCAGAACGGCCATAAGGTGCCCGAGGCAGCAATAGACCCATGGAGACAAGTCGGCTGGGGACGATGTATTGAATCGGGACGCAATTTGAGTGATCCATCGTCATTAGGTGGCCCTGAACGTTACAATTCACTATCAGTTTTTCGTCCCATTCGATAATCTAGATTCACAGCAGAACGGCCATAAGGTGCCCGAGGCAGCAATAGACCCATGGAGTCAACTCAGCTGGCGGACGATGTATTGAATCGGGACGCAATTTGCGTGGTCCATCGTCATTAGGTGGCCCTGAATGTTACAATTCACTATCAGTTTTTCGTCCGATTCGAAAATCTTTGACTTACAGAAGAACGGCCATTAGGTGCCCGAGGCAGCAATAGACGCATGGAGACAAGTCTGCTGGAGGACGATGTATTGAATCGGGACGCAATTTGAGTGTTCCATCGTCATTAGGAGGCCCTGAACGTTACAATTCACTATCAGTTTTTCGTCCGATTCGAAAATCTTTGAGTCACAGCAGACCTGCCATTTGGTGACCGAGGCAGCAATAGACCCATGGAGTCAAATCTGCTGGAGGACGTTGTATTGAATCGGGACGCAATTTGAGTGATCCATCGTCAATAGGTGGCCCTGAACGTTACAATTCACTATCAGTTTTTCATCCCATTCAATAATCTAGACTCACAGCTGCCCGAGGCAGCAATAGTCCCATGGAGTCAAGTCGGCTAGTGGACGATGTACTGAATCGGGACGCAATTTGTGTGGTCCATCGTCATTAGGTGGCCCTGAATGTTACAAATCACTATCAGTTTTTCGTCCGATACGAAAATCTTTGACTCACAGCAGAACGGCCATTAGGTGCCCGAGGCAGCAATCGACCCATGGAGACAAGTCTGCTGGAGGACGACGTATTGAATCGAGACGCAATTTGAGTGATCCATCGTCATTAGGAGGCCCTGAACGTTACAATTCACTATCAGTTTTTCGTCCCATTCGATAATCTAGAGTCACAGCAGAACGGCCATAAGGTGCCCGAGGCAGCAATAGACCCATGGAGTCAAGTCGGCTGGAGGACGATGTATTGAATCGGGACGCAATTTGAGTGATCCATCGTCTATAGGAGGCCCTGAACGTTACAATTCACTATCAGTTTTTCGTCCCATTCGATAATCTAGACTTACAGCAGAACGGCCATAAGGTGCCCGAGGCAGCAATAGACCCATGGAGTCATGTCGGCTGGAGGACGATGTATTGAATCGGGACGTAATTTGAGTGATCCATCGTCATTAGGTGGCCCTGAACGTTACAATTCACTATCAGTTTTTCGTCCCATTCGATAATCTAGACTCACAGCAGAACGGCCATAAGGTGCCCGAGGCAGCAATAGACCCATGGAGACAAGTCGGCTGGGGACGATGTATTGAATCGGGACGCAATTTGAGTGATCCATCGTCATTAGGTGGCCCTGAACGTTACAATTCACTATCAGTTTTTAGTCCCATTCGATAATCTAGATTCACAGCAGAACGGCCATAAGGTGCCCGAGGCAGCAATAGACCCATGGAGTCAACTCGGCTGGAGGACAATGTATTGAATCGGGACGCAATTTGCGTGGTCCATCGTCATTAGGTGGCCCTGAATGTTACAATTCACTATCAGTTTTTCGTCCGATACGAAAATCTTTGACTCACAGCAGAACGGCCATTAGGTGCCCGAGGCAGCAATCGACCCATGGAGACAAGTCTGCTGGAGGACGACGTATTGAATCGGGACGCAATTTGAGTGATCCATCGTCATTAGGAGGCCCTGAACGTTACAATTCACTATCAGTTTTTCGTCCCATTCGATAATCTAGACTCACAGCAGAACGGCCATAAGGAGCCCGAGGCAGCAATAGACCCATGGAGTCAAGTCGGCTGGAGGACGATGTATTGAATCGGGACGCAATTTAAGTGATCCATCGTCATTAGGTGGCCCTGAACGTTACAATTCACTATCAGTTTTTCGTCCCATTCGATAATCTAGACTCACAATAGAACGGCCATAAGGTGCCCGAGGCAGCAATAGACCCATGGAGTCAAGTCGGCTGGAGGACGATGTATTGAATCGGGACGCAATTTGAGTGATCCATCGTCATTAGGTGGCCCTGAACGTTACAATTCACTATCAGTTTTTCGTCCCATTCGATAATCTAGACTCACAGCAGAACGACCATAAGGTGCCCGAGGCAGCAATAGACCCATGGAGACAAGTCGGCTGGGGACGATGTATTGAATCGGGACGCAATTTGAGTGATCCATCGTTATTAGGTGGCCCTGAATGTTACAATTCACTATCAGTTTTTCGTCCGATTCGAAAATCTTTGACTCACAGCAGAACGGCCATAAGGTGCCCGAGGCAGCAATAGACCCATGAAGTCAAGTCTGCTGGAGGACGATGTATTGAATCAGGACGCAATTTGAGTGATCCACCGTCATTAGGTGGCCCTGAACGTTACAATTCACTATCAGTTTTTCGTCCCATTCGATAATCTAGACTCACAGCAGAACGGCCATAAGGTGCCCGAGGCAGCAATAGACCCATGGAGACAAGTCGGCTGGGGACGATGTATTGAATCGGGACGCAATTTGAGTGATCCATCGTCATTAGGTGGCCCTGAACGTTACAATTCACTATCAGTTTTTCGTCCCATTCGATAATCTAGATTCACCGCAGAACGGCCATAAGGGGCCCGAGGCAGCAATAGACCCATGGAGTCAACTCGGCTGGCGGACGATTTATTGAATCGGGACGCAATTTGCGTGGTCCATCGTCATTAGGTGGCCCTGAATGTTACAATTCACTATCAGTTTTTCGTCCGATTCGAAAATCTTTGACTCACAGCAGAACGGCCATAAGGTGCCCGAGGCAGCAATAGACGCATGGAGACAAGTCTGCTGGAGGACGATGTATTGAATCGGGACGCAATTTGAGTGTTCCATCGTCATTAGGAGGCCCTGATCGTTACAATTCACTATCACTTTTTCGTCCGATTCGAAAATCTTTGAGTCACAGCAGACCTGCCATAAGGTGCCCGAGGCAGCAATAGACGCATGGAGACAAGTCTGCTGGAGGACGATGTATTGAATCGGGACGCAATTTGAGTGATCCATCGTCATTAGAAGGCCCTGAACGTTACAATTCACTATCAGTTTTTCGTCCCATTCGATAATCTAGACTCACAGCAGAACGGCCATAAGGTGCCCGAGGCAGCAATACACCCATGGGGTCAAGTCGGCTGGAGGACGATGTATTGAATCGGGACGCAATTTGAGTGATCCATCGTCATTAGGTGGCCCTGAACGTTACAATTCACTATCAGTTTTTCGTCCGATTCGAAAATCTTTGACTCACAGCAGAACGGCCATAAGGTGCCCGAGGCAGCAATAGACGCATGGAGACAAGTCTGCTGGAGGACGATGTATTGAATCGGGACGCAATTTGAGTGTTCCATCGTCATTAGGAGGCCCTGAACGTTACAATTCACTATCAGTTTTTCGTCCGATTCGAAAATCTTTGAGTCACAGCAGATCTGCCATAAGGTGACCGAGGCAGCAATAGACCCATGGAGACAAATCTGCTGGAGGACGTTGTATTGAATCGGGACGCAATTTGAGTGATCCGTCGTCATTAGGTGGCCCTGAACGTTACAATTCACTATCAGTTTTTCATCCCATTCAATAATCTAGACTCACAGCTGCCCGAGGCAGCAATAGTCCAATGGAGTCAAGTCGGCTAGTGGACGATGTACTGAATCGGGACGCAATTTGTGTGGTCCATCGTCATTAGGTGGCCCTGAATGTTACAAATCACTATCAGTTTTTCGTCCGATACGAAAATCTTTCACTCACAGCAGAACGGCCATTAGGTGCCCGAGGCAGCAATCGACCCAAGGAGACAAGCCTGCTGGAGGACGACGTATTGAATCGAGACGCAATTTGAGTGATCCATCGTCATTAGGAGGCCCTGAACGTTACAATTCACTATCAGTTTTTCGTCCCATTCGATAATCTAGAGTCACAGCAGAACGGCCATAAGGTGCCCGAGGCAGCAAAGGACCCATGGAGTCAAGTCGGCTGGAGGACGATGTATTGAATCGGGACGCAATTTGAGTGATCCATCGTCTTTAGGAGGCCCTGAACGTTACAATTCACTATCAGTTTTTCGTCCCATTCGATAATCTAGACTTACAGCAGAACGGCCATAAGGTGCCCGAGGCAGCAATAGACCCATGGAGTCATGTCGGCTGGAGGACGATGTATTGAATCGGGACGTAATTTGAGTGATCCATCGTCATTAGGTGGCCCTGAACGTTACAATTCACTATCAGTTTTTCGTCCCATTCGATAATCTAGATTCACAGCAGAACGGCCATAAGGTGCCCGAGGCAGGAATAGACCCATGGAGTCAACTCGGCTGGAGGACAATGTATTGAATCGGGACGCAATTTGCGTGGTCCATCGTCATTAGGTGGCCCTGAATGTTACAATTCACTATCAGTTTTTCGTCCGATACGAAAATCTTTGACTCACAGCAGAACGGCCATTAGGTGCCCGAGGCAGCAATCGACCCATGGAGACAAGTCTGCTGGAGGACGACGTATTGAATCGGGACGCAATTTGAGTGATCCATCGTCATTAGGAGGCCCTGAACGTTACAATTCACTATCAGTTTTTCGTCCATTCGATAATCTAGACTCACAGCAGAACGGCCATAAGGTCCGATTCGAAAATCTTTGAGTCACAGCAGACCTGCCATTTGGTGACCGAGGCAGCAATAGACCCATGGAGTCAAATCTGCTGGAGGACGTTGTATTGAATCGGGACGCAATTTGAGTGATCCATCGTCAATAGGTGGCCCTGAACGTTACAATTCACTATCAGTTTTTCATCCCATTCAATAATCTAGACTCACAGCTGCCCGAGGCAGCAATAGTCCCATGGAGTCAAGTCGGCTAGTGGACGATGTACTGAATCGGGACGCAATTTGTGTGGTCCATCGTCATTAGGTGGCCCTGAATGTTACAAATCACTATCAGTTTTTCGTCCGATACGAAAATCTTTGACTCACAGCAGAACGGCCATTAGGTGCCCGAGGCAGCAATCGACCCATGGAGACAAGTCTGCTGGAGGACGACGTATTGAATCGAGACGCAATTTGAGTGATCCATCGTCATTAGGAGGCCCTGAACGTTACAATTCACTATCAGTTTTTCGTCCCATTCGATAATCTAGAGTCACAGCAGAACGGCCATAAGGTGCCCGAGGCAGCAATAGACCCATGGAGTCAAGTCGGCTGGAGGACGATGTATTGAATCGGGACGCAATTTGAGTGATCCATCGTCTATAGGAGGCCCTGAACGTTACAATTCACTATCAGTTTTTCGTCCCATTCGATAATCTAGACTTACAGCAGAACGGCCATAAGGTGCCCGAGGCAGCAATAGACCCATGGAGTCATGTCGGCTGGAGGACGATGTATTGAATCGGGACGTAATTTGAGTGATCCATCGTCATTAGGTGGCCCTGAACGTTACAATTCACTATCAGTTTTTCTTCCCATTCGATAATCTAGACTCACAGCAGAACGGCCATAAGGTGTCCGAGGCAGCAATAGACCCATGGAGACAAGTCGGCTGGGGACGATGTATTGAATCGGGACGCAATTTGAGTGATCCATCGTCATTAGGTGGCCCTGAACGTTACAATTCACTATCAGTTTTTCGTCCCATTCGATAATCTAGATTCACAGCAGAACGGCCATAAGGTGCCCGAGGCAGCAATAGACCCATGGAGTCAACTCGGCTGGAGGACAATGTATTGAATCGGGACGCAATTTGCGTGGTCCATCGTCATTAGGTGGCCCTGAATGTTACAATTCACTATCAGTTTTTCGTCCGATACGAAAATCTTTGACTCACAGCAGAACGGCCATTAGGTGCCCGAGGCAGCAATCGACCCATGGAGACAAGTCTGCTGGAGGACGACGTATTGAATCGGGACGCAATTTGAGTGATCCATCGTCATTAGGAGGCCCTGAACGTTACAATTCACTATCAGTTTTTCGTCCATTCGATAATCTAGACTCACAGCAGAACGGCCATAAGGTGCCCGAGGCAGCAATAGACCCATGGAGTCAAGTCGGCTGGAGGACGATGTATTGAATCGGGACGCAATTTGAGTGATCCATCGTCATTAGGAGGCCCTGAACGTTACAATTCACTATCAGTTTTTCGTCCCATTCGATAATCTAGACTCACAGCAGAACGGCCATAAGGTGCCCGAGGCAGCAATAGACCCATGGGGTTAAGTCGGCTGGAGGACGATGTATTGAATCGGGACGCTATTTTAGTGATCCATCGCCATTAGGTGGCCCTGAACGTTACAATTCACTATCAGTTTTTCGTCCCATTCGATAATCTAGACTCACAGCAGAACGGCCATAAGGTGCCCGAGGCAGCAATAGACCCATGGAGACAAGTCTGCTGGAGGACGATGTATTGAATCGGGACGCAATTTGAGTGATCCATCGTCATTAGGAGGACCTGAACGTTACAATTCACTATCAGTTTTTTGTCCCATTCGATAATCTAGACTCACAGCAGAACGGCCATAAGGTGCCCGAGGCAGCAATAGACCCATGGAGTCAAGTCGGCTGGAGGACGATGTATTGAATCGGGACGCAATTTGAGTGATCCATCGTCATTAGGTGGCCCTGAACGTTACAATTCACTATCAGTTTTTCGTCCGATTCGAAAATCTTTGACTCACAGCAGAACGGCCATAAGGAGCCCGAGGCAGCAATAGACCCATGAAGTCAAGTCTGCTGGAGGACGATGTATTGAATCAGGACGCAATTTGAGTGATCCATCGTCATTAGGTGGCCCTGAACGTTACAATTCACTATCAGTTTTTCGTCCCATTCGATAATCTAGACTCACAGCAGAACGGCCATAAGGTGCCCGAGGCAGCAATAGACCCATGGAGACAAGTCGGCTGGGGACGATGTATTGAATCGGGACGCAATTTGAGTGATCCATCGTCATTAGGTGGCCCTGAACGTTACAATTCACTATCAGTTTTTCGTCCCATTCGATAATCTAGATTCACAGCAGAACGGCCATAAGGTGCCCGAGGCAGCAATAGACCCATGGAGTCAACTCAGCTGGCGGACGATGTATTGAATCGGGACGCAATTTGCGTGGTCCATCGTCATTAGGTGGCCCTGAATGTTACAATTCACTATCAGTTTTTCGTCCGATTCGAAAATCTTTGACTTACAGAAGAACGGCCATTAGGTGCCCGAGGCAGCAATAGACGCATGGAGACAAGTCTGCTGGAGGACGATGTATTGAATCGGGACGCAATTTGAGTGTTCCATCGTCATTAGGAGGCCCTGAACGTTACAATTCACTATCAGTTTTTCGTCCGATTCGAAAATCTTTGAGTCACAGCAGACCTGCCATTTGGTGACCGAGGCAGCAATAGACCCATGGAGTCAAATCTGCTGGAGGACGTTGTATTGAATCGGGACGCAATTTGAGTGATCCATCGTCAATAGGTGGCCCTGAACGTTACAATTCACTATCAGTTTTTCATCCCATTCAATAATCTAGACTCACAGCTGCCCGAGGCAGCAATAGTCCCATGGAGTCAAGTCGGCTAGTGGACGATGTACTGAATCGGGACGCAATTTGTGTGGTCCATCGTCATTAGGTGGCCCTGAATGTTACAAATCACTATCAGTTTTTCGTCCGATACGAAAATCTTTGACTCACAGCAGAACGGCCATTAGGTGCCCGAGGCAGCAATCGACCCATGGAGACAAGTCTGCTGGAGGACGACGTATTGAATCGAGACGCAATTTGAGTGATCCATCGTCATTAGGAGGCCCTGAACGTTACAATTCACTATCAGTTTTTCGTCCCATTCGATAATCTAGAGTCACAGCAGAACGGCCATAAGGTGCCCGAGGCAGCAATAGACCCATGGAGTCAAGTCGGCTGGAGGACGATGTATTGAATCGGGACGCAATTTGAGTGATCCATCGTCTATAGGAGGCCCTGAACGTTACAATTCACTATCAGTTTTTCGTCCCATTCGATAATCTAGACTTACAGCAGAACGGCCATAAGGTGCCCGAGGCAGCAATAGACCCATGGAGTCATGTCGGCTGGAGGACGATGTATTGAATCGGGACGTAATTTGAGTGATCCATCGTCATTAGGTGGCCCTGAACGTTACAATTCACTATCAGTTTTTCGTCCCATTCGATAATCTAGACTCACAGCAGAACGGCCATAAGGTGCCCGAGGCAGCAATAGACCCATGGAGACAAGTCGGCTGGGGACGATGTATTGAATCGGGACGCAATTTGAGTGATCCATCGTCATTAGGTGGCCCTGAACGTTACAATTCACTATCAGTTTTTAGTCCCATTCGATAATCTAGATTCACAGCAGAACGGCCATAAGGTGCCCGAGGCAGCAATAGACCCATGGAGTCAACTCGGCTGGAGGACAATGTATTGAATCGGGACGCAATTTGCGTGGTCCATCGTCATTAGGTGGCCCTGAATGTTACAATTCACTATCAGTTTTTCGTCCGATACGAAAATCTTTGACTCACAGCAGAACGGCCATTAGGTGCCCGAGGCAGCAATCGACCCATGGAGACAAGTCTGCTGGAGGACGACGTATTGAATCGGGACGCAATTTGAGTGATCCATCGTCATTAGGAGGCCCTGGACGTTACAATTCACTATCAGTTTTTCGTCCATTCGATAATCTAGACTCACAGCAGAACGGCCATAAGGTGCCCGAGGCAGCAATAGACCCATGGAGTCAAGTCGGCTGGAGGACGACGTATTGAATCGGGACGCAATTTGAGTGATCCATCGTCATTAGGAGGCCCTGAACGTTACAATTCACTATCAGTTTTTCCTCCCATTCGATAATCTAGACTCACAGCAGAACGGCCATAAGGTGCCCGAGGCAGCAATAGACCCATGGGGTTAAGTCGGCTGGAGGACGATGTATTGAATCGGGACGCAATTTGAGTGATCCATCGCCATTAGGTGGCCCTGAGCGTTACAATTCACTATCAGTTTTTCGTCCCATTCGATAATCTAGACTCACAGCAGAACGGCCATAAGGTGCCCGAGGCAGCAATAGACCCATGGAGACAAGTCTGCTGGAGGACGATGTATTGAATCAGGACGCAATTTGAGTGTTCCATTGTCATTAGGTGGACCTGAACGTTACAATTCACTATCAGTTTTTCGTCCCATTCGATAATCTAGACTCACAGCAGAACGGCCATAAGGTGCCCGTGGCAGCAATAGACCCATGGAGACAAGTCGGCTGGGGACGATGTATTGAATCGGGACGCAATTTGAGTGATCCATCGTCATTAGGTGGCCCTGAACGTTACTATTCACTATCAGTTTATCGTCCCATTCGATAATCTAGACTCACAGCAGAACGGCCATAAGGTGCCCGAGGCAGCAATAGACCCATGGAGTCAAGTCGGCTGGAGGAGGATGTATTGAATCGGGACGCAATTTGAGTGATCCATCGTCTTTAGGATGCCCTGAACGTTACAATTCACTATCAGTTTTTCGTCCCATTCGATAATCTAGACTTACAGCAGAACGGCCGTAAGGTGCCCGAGGCATCAATAGACCCATGGAGTCAAGTCCGCTGGAGGACGATGTATTGAATCGGGACGTAATTTGAGTGATCCATCGTCATTAGGTGGCCCTGAACGTTACTATTCACTATCAGTTTTTCGTCCCATTCGATAATCTAGACTCACAGCAGAGCGGCCATAAGGTGCCCGAGGCAGCAATAGACCCATGGAGACAAGTCGGCTGGGGACGATGTATTGAATCGGGACGCAATTTAAATGATCCATCGTCATTAGGTGGCCCTGAACGTTACAATTCACTATCAGTTTTTCGTCCCATTCGATAATCTAGATTCACAGCAGAACGGCCATAAGGTGCCCGAGGCAGCAATGGACCCATGGAGTCAACTCGGCTGGAGGACAATGTATTGAATCGGGACGCAATTTGCGTGGTCCATCGTGATTAGGTGGCCCTGAATGTTACAATTCACTATCAGTTTTTCGTCCGATACGAAAATCTTTGACTCACAGCAGAACGGATATTAGGTGCCCGAGGCAGCAATCGACCCATGGAGACAAGTCTGCTGGAGGACGACGTATTGAATCGAGACGCAATTTGAGTGATCCATCGTCATTAGGAGGCCCTGAACGTTACAATTCACTATCAGTTTTTCGTCCCATTCGATAATCTAGAGTCACAGCAGAACGGCCATAAGGTGCCCGAGGCAGCAATAGACCCATGGAGTCAAGTCGGCTGGAGGACGATGTATTGAATCGGGACGCAATTTGAGTGATCCATCGTCTTTAGGAGGCCCTGAACGTTACAATTCACTATCAGTTTTTCGTCCCATTCGATAATCTAGACTCTCAGCAGAACGGCCATAAGGTGCCCGAGGCAGCAATAGACCCATGGAGACAAGTCTGCTGGAGGACGACGTATTGAATCGGGACGCAATTTGAGTGATCCATCGTCATTAGGAGGCCCTGAACGTAACAATTCACTATCAGTTTTTCGTCCGATTCGAAAATCTTTGAGTCACAGCAGGCCTGCCATAAGGTGCCCGAGGCAGCAATAGACCCATGGAGTCAAGTCGGCTGGAGGACGATGTATTGAATCGGGACGCAATTTGAGTGATCCATCGTCATTAGAAGGCCCTGAACGTTACAATTCACTATCAGTTTTTCGTCCCATTCGATAATCTAGACTCTCAGCAGAACGGCCATAAGGTGCCCGAGGCAGCAATAGACCCATGGAGACAAGTCTGCTGGAGGACGACGTATTGAATCGGGACGCAATTTGAGTGATCCATCGTCATTAGGAGGCCCTGAACGTTACAATTCACTATCAGTTTTTCGTCCGATTCGAAAATCTTTGAGTCACAGCAGGCCTGCCATAAGGTGCCCGAGGCAGCAATAGACCCATGGAGTCAAGTCGGCTGGAGGACGATGTATTGAATCGGGACGCAATTTGAGTGATCCATCGTCATTAGAAGGCCCTGAACGTTACAATTCACTATCAGTTTTTCGTCCCATTCGATAATCTAGACTCACAGCAGAACGGCCATAAGGTGCCCGAGGCAGCAATACACCCATGGGGTCAAGTCGGCTGGAGGACGATGTATTGCATCGGGACGCAATTTGAGTGATCCATCGTCATTGAGTGGCCCTGAACGTTACAATTCACTATCAGTTTTTCGTCCGATTCGAAAATCTTTGACTCACAGCAGAACGGCCATAAGGTGCCCGAGGCAGCAATAGACGCATGGAGACAATTCTGCTGGAGGACGATGTATTGAATCGGGACGCAATTTGAGTGTTCCATCGTCATTAGGAGGCCCTGAACGTTACAATTCGCTATCAGTATTTCGTCCGATTCGAAAATCTTTGAGTCACAGCAGACCTGCCATAAGGTGACCGAGGCAGCAATAGACCCATGGAGACAAATCTGCTGGAGGACGTTGTATTGAATCGGGACGCAATTTGAGTGATCCATCGTCATTAGGTGGCCCTGAACGTTACAATTCACTATCAGTTTTTCATCCCATTCAATAATCTAGACTCACAGCTGCCCGAGGCAGCAATAGTCCCATGGAGTCAAGTCGGCTAGTGGACGATGTACTGAATCGGGACGCAATTTGTGTGGTCCATCGTCATTAGGTGGCCCTGAATGTTACAAATCACTATCAGTTTTTCGTCCGATACGAAAGTCTTTGACTCACAGCAGAACGGCCATTAGGTGCCCGAGGCAGCAATCGACCCATGGAGACAAGTCTGCTGGAGGACGACGTATTGAATCGAGACGCAATTTGAGTGATCCATCGTCATTAGGAAGCCCTGAACGTTACAATTCACTATCAGTTTTTCGTCCCATTCGATAATCTAGAGTCACAGCAGAACGGCCATAAGGTGCCCGAGGCAGCAATAGACCCATGGAGTCAAGTCGGCTGGAGGACGATGTATTGAATCGGGACGCAATTTGAGTGATCCATCGTCTTTAGGAGGCCCTGAACGTTACAATTCACTATCAGTTATTCGTCCCATTCGATAATCTAGACTTACAGCAGAACGGCCATAAGGTGCCCGAGGCAGCAATAGACCCATGGAGTCATGTCGGCTGGAGGACAATGTATTGAATCGGGACGCAATTTGCGTGGTCCACGTCATTCGTGGCCCTGAATGTTACAATTCACTATCAGTTTTTCGTCCGATACGAAAATCTTTGACTCACAGCAGAACGGCCATTAGGTGCCCGAGGCAGCAATCGACCCATGGAGACAAGTCTGCTGGAGGACGACGTATTGAATCGGGACGCAATTTGAGTGATCCATCGTCATTAGGAGGCCCTGAACGTTACAATTCACTATCAGTTTTTCGTCCCATTCGATAATCTAGACTCACAGCAGAACGGCCATAAGGTGCCCGAGGCAGCAATAGACCCATGGAGTCAAGTCGGCTGGAGGACGATGTATTGAATCGGGACGCAATTTGAGTGATCCATCGTCATTAGGAGGCCCTGAACGTTACAATTCACTATCAGTTTTTCGTCCCATTCGATAATCTAGACTCACAGCAGAACGGCCATAAGGTGCCCGAGGCAGCAATAGACCCATGGAGACAAGTCTGCTGGAGGACGATGTATTGAATCGGGACGCAATTTGAGTGATCCATCGTCATTAGGTGGCCCTGAACGTTACAATTCACTATCAGTTTTTAGTCCCATTCGATAATCTAGATTCACAGCAGAACGGCCATAAGGTGCCCGAGGCAGCAATAGACCCATGGAGTCAACTCGGCTGGAGGACAATGTATTGAATCGGGACGCAATTTGCGTGGTCCATCGTCATTAGGTGGCCCTGAATGTTACAATTCACTATCAGTTTTTCGTCCGATACGAAAATCTTTGACTCACAGCAGAACGCCCATTAGGTGCCCGAGGCAGCAATCGACCCATGGAGACAAGTCTGCTGGAGGACGACGTATTGAATCGGGACGCAATTTGAGTGATCCATCGTCATTAGGAGGCCCTGAACGTTACAATTCACTATCAGTTTTTCGTCCATTCGATAATCTAGACTCACAGCAGAACGGCCATAAGGTGCCCGAGGCAGCAATAGACCCATGGGGTTAAGTCGGCTGGAGGACGATGTATTGAATCGGGACGCAATTTGAGTGATCCATCGCCATTAGGTGGCCCTGAGCGTTACAATTCACTATCAGTTTTTCGTCCCATTCGATAATCTAGACTCACAGCAGAACGGCCATAAGGTGCCCGAGGCAGCAATAGACCCATGGAGACAAGTCTGCTGGAGGACGATGTATTGAATCGGGACGCAATTTGAGTGATCCATCGTCATTAGGAGGACCTGAACGTTACAATTCACTATCAGTTTTTTGTCCCATTCGATAATCTAGACTCACAGCAGAACGGCCATAAGGTGCCCGAGGCAGCAATAGACCCATGGAGTCAAGTCGGCTGGAGGACGATGTATTGAATCGGGACGCAATTTGAGTGATCCATCGTCATTAGGTGGCCCTGAACGTTACAATTCACTATCAGTTTTTCGTCCCATTCGATAATCTAGATTCACAGCAGAACGGCCATAAGGTGCCCGAGGCAGCAATAGACCCATGGAGTCAACTCGGCTGGCGGACGATGTATTGAATCGGGACGCAATTTGCGTGGTCCATCGTCATTAGGTGGCCCTGAATGTTACAATTCACTATCAGTTTTTCGTCCGATTCGAAAATCTTTGACTTACAGCAGAACGGCCATTAGGTGCCCGAGGCAGCAATAGACACATGGAGACAAGTCTGCTGGAGGACGATGTATTGAATCGGGACGCAATTTGAGTGTTCCATCGTCATTAGGAGTCCCTGAACGTTACAATTCACTATCAGTTTTTCGTCCGATTCGAAAATCTTTGAGTCACAGCAGACCTGCCATTTGGTGACCGAGGCAGCAATAGACCCATGGAGTCAAATCTGCTGGAGGACGTTGTATTGAATCGGGACGCAATTTGAGTGATCCATCGTCAATAGGTGGCCCTGAACGTTACAATTCACTATCAGTTTTTCGTCCATTCGATAATCTAGACTCACAGCAGAACGGCCATAAGGTGCCCGAGGCAGCAATAGACCCATGGGGTTAAGTCGGCTGGAGGACGATGTATTGAATCGGGACGCAATTTGAGTGATCCATCGCCATTAGGTGGCCCTGAGCGTTACAATTCACTATCAGTTTTTCGTCCCATTCGATAATCTAGACTCACAGCAGAACGGCCATAAGGTGCCCGAGGCAGCAATAGACCCATGGAGACAAGTCTGCTGGAGGACGATGTATTGAATCGGGACGCAATTTGAGTGATCCATCGTCATTAGGAGGACCTGAACGTTACAATTCACTATCAGTTTTTTGTCCCATTCGATAATCTAGACTCACAGCAGAACGGCCATAAGGTGCCCGAGGCAGCAATAGACCCATGGAGTCAAGTCGGCTGGAGGACGATGTATTGAATCGGGACGCAATTTGAGTGATCCATCGTCATTAGGTGGCCCTGAACGTTACAATTCACTATCAGTTTTTCGTCCCATTCGATAATCTAGATTCACAGCAGAACGGCCATAAGGTGCCCGAGGCAGCAATAGACCCATGGAGTCAACTCGGCTGGCGGACGATGTATTGAATCGGGACGCAATTTGCGTGGTCCATCGTCATTAGGTGGCCCTGAATGTTACAATTCACTATCAGTTTTTCGTCCGATTCGAAAATCTTTGACTTACAGCAGAACGGCCATTAGGTGCCCGAGGCAGCAATAGACACATGGAGACAAGTCTGCTGGAGGACGATGTATTGAATCGGGACGCAATTTGAGTGTTCCATCGTCATTAGGAGTCCCTGAACGTTACAATTCACTATCAGTTTTTCGTCCGATTCGAAAATCTTTGAGTCACAGCAGACCTGCCATTTGGTGACCGAGGCAGCAATAGACCCATGGAGTCAAATCTGCTGGAGGACGTTGTATTGAATCGGGACGCAATTTGAGTGATCCATCGTCAATAGGTGGCCCTGAACGTTACAATTCACTATCAGTTTTTCATCCCATTCAATAATCTAGACTCACAGCTGCCCGAGGCAGCAATAGTCCCATGGAGTCAGGTCGGCTAGTGGACGATGTACTGAATCGGGACGCAATTTGTGTGGTCCATCGTCATTAGGTGGCCCTGAATGTTACAAATCACTATCAGTTTTTCGTCCGATACGAAAATCTTTGACTCACAGCAGAACGGCCATTAGGTGCCCGAGGCAGCAATAGACCCATGGACACAAGTCTGCTGGAGGACGACGTATTGAATCGAGACGCAATTTGAGTGATCCATCGTCATTAGGAGGCCCTGAACGTTACAATTCACTATCAGTTTTTCGTCCCATTCGATAATCTAGAGTCACAGCAGAACGGCCATAAGGTGCCCGAGGCTGGAGGAGGATGTATTGAATCGGGACGCAATTTGAGTGATCCATCGTCTTTAGGATGCCCTGAACGTTACAATTCACTATCAGTTTTTCGTCCCATTCGATAATCTAGACTTACAGCAGAACGGCCGTAAGGTGCCCGAGGCAGCAATAGACCCATGGAGTCAAGACCGCTAGAGGACGATGTATTGAATCGGGACGTAATTTGAGTGATCCATCGTCATTAGGTGGCCCTGAACGTTACTATTCACTATCAGTTTTTCGTCCCATTCGATAATCTAGACTCACAGCAGAGCGGCCATAAGGTGCCCGAGGCAGCAATAGACCCATGGAGACAATTCGGCTGGGGACGATGTATTGAATCGGGACGCAATTTGAGTGATCCATCGTCATTAGGTGGCCCTGAACGTTACAATTCACTATCAGTTTTTCGTCCCATTCGATAATCTAGATTCACAGCAGAACGGCCATAAGGTGCCCGAGGCAGCAATGGACCCATGGAGTCAACTCGGCTGGAGGACAATGTATTGAATCGGGACGCAATTTGCGTGGTCCATCGTGATTAGGTGGCCCTGAATGTTACAATTCACTATCAGTTTTTCGTCCGATACGAAAATCTTTGACTCACAGCAGAACGGATATTAGGTGCCCGAGGCAGCAATCGACCCATGGAGACAAGTCTGCTGGAGGACGACGTATTGAATCGAGACGCAATTTGAGTGATCCATCGTCATTAGGAGGCCCTGAACGTTACAATTCACTATCAGTTTTTCGTCCCATTCGATAATCTAGAGTCACAGCAGAACGGCCATAAGGTGCCCGAGGCAGCAATAGACCCATGGAGTCAAGTCGGCTGGAGGACGATGTATTGAATCGGGACGCAATTTGAGTGATCCATCGTCTTTAGGAGGCCCTGAACGTTACAATTCACTATCAGTTTTTCGTCCCATTCGATAATCTAGACTATCAGCAGAACGGCCATAAGGTGCCCGAGGCAGCAATAGACCCATGGAGACAAGTCTGCTGGAGGACGACGTATTGAATCGGGACGCAATTTGAGTGATCCATCGTCATTAGGAGGCCCTGAACGTTACAATTCACTATCAGTTTTTCGTCCGATTCGAAAATCTTTGAGTCACAGCAGGCCTGCCATAAGGTGCCCGAGGCAGCAATAGACCCATGGAGTCAAGTCGGCTGGAGGACGATGTATTGAATCGGGACGCAATTTGAGTGATCCATCGTCATTAGAAGGCCCTGAACGTTACAATTCACTATCAGTTTTTCGTCCCATTCGATAATCTAGACTCACAGCAGAACGGCCATAAAGTGCCCGAGGCAGCAATACACCCATGGGGTCAAGTCGGCTGGAGGACGATGTATTGAATCGGGACGCAATTTGAGTGATCCATCGTCATTGAGTGGCCCTGAACGTTACAATTCACTATCAGTTTTTCGTCCGATTCGAAAATCTTTGACTCACAGCAGAACGGCCATAAGGTGCCCGAGGCAGCAATAGACGCATGGAGACAAGTCTGCTGGAGGACGATGTATTGAATCGGGACGCAATTTGAGTGTTCCATCGTCATTAGGAGGCCCTGAACGTTACAATTCACTATCAGTATTTCGTCCGATTCGAAAATCTTTGAGTCACAGCAGACCTGCCATAAGGTGACCGAGGCAGCAATAGACCCATGGAGACAAATCTGCTGGAGGACGTTGTATTGAATCGGGACGCAATTTGAGTGATCCATCGTCATTAGGTGGCCCTGAACGTTACAATTCACTATCAGTTTTTCATCCCATTCAATAATCTAGACTCACAGCTGCCCGAGGCAGCAATAGTCCCATGGAGTCAAGTCGGCTAGTGGACGATGTACTGAATCGGGACGCAATTTGTGTGGTCCATCGTCATTAGGTGGCCCTGAATGTTACAAATCACTATCAGTTTTTCGTCCGATACGAAAGTCTTTGACTCACAGCAGAACGGCCATTAGGTGCCCGAGGCAGCAATCGACCCATGGAGACAAGTCTGCTGGAGGACGACGTATTGAATCGAGACGCAATTTGAGTGATCCATCGTCATTAGGAAGCCCTGAACGTTACAATTCACTATCAGTTTTTCGTCCCATTCGATAATCTAAGAGTCACAGCAGAACGGCCATAAGGTGCCCGAGGCAGCAATAGACCCATGGAGTCAAGTCGGCTGGAGGACGATGTATTGAATCGGGACGCAATTTGAGTGATCCATCGTCTTTAGGAGGCCCTGAACGTTACAATTCACTATCAGTTATTCGTCCCATTCGATAATCTAGACTTACAGCAGAACGGCCATAAGGTGCCCGAGGCAGCAATAGACCCATGGAGTCATGTCGGCTGGAGGACAATGTATTGAATCGGGACGCAATTTGCGTGGTCCATCGTCATTAGGTGGCCCTGAATGTTACAATTCACTATCAGTTTTTCGTCCGATACGAAAATCTTTAACTCACAGCAGAACGGCCATTAGGTGCCCGAGGCAGCAATCGACCCATGGAGACAAGTCTGCTGGAGGACGACGTATTGAATCGGGACGCAATTTGAGTGATCCATCGTCATTAGGAGGCCCTGAACGTTACAATTCACTATCAGTTTTTCGTCCATTCGATAATCTAGACTCACAGCAGAACGGCCATAATGTGCCCGAGGCAGCAATAGACCCATGGAGTCAAGTCGGCTGGAGGACGATGTATTGAATCGGGACGCAATTTGAGTGATCCATCGTCATTAGGAGGCCCTGAACGTTGCAATTCACTATCAGTTTTTCGTCCCATTCGATAATCTAGACTCACAGCAGAACGGCCATAAGGTGCCCGAGGCAGCAATAGACCCATGGGGTTAAGTCGGCTGGAGGACGATGTATTGAATCGGGACGCAATTTGAGTGATCCATCGCCATTAGGTGGCCCTGAACGTTACAATTCACTATCAGTTTTTCGTCCCATTCGATAATCTAGACTCACAGCAGAACGGCCATAAGGTGCCCGAGGCAGCAATAGACCCATGGAGACAAGTCTGCTGGAGGACGATGTATTGAATCGGGACGCAATTTGAGTGATCCATCGTCATTAGGAGGCCCTGAACGTTACAATTCACTATCAGTTTTTTGTCCCATTCGATAATCTAGACTCACAGCAGAACGGCCATAAGGTGCCCGAGGCAGCAATAGACCCATGGAGTCAAGTCGGCTGGAGGACGATGTATTGAATCGGGACGCAATTTGAGTGATCCATCGTCATTAGGTGGCCCTGAACGTTACAATTCACTATCAGTTTTTCGTCCGATTCGAAAATCTTTGACTCACAGCAGATCGGCCATAAGGTGCCCGAGGCAGCAATAGACGCATGGAGACAAGTCTGCTGGAGGACGAAGTATTGAATCGGGACGCAATTTGAGTGTTCCATCGTCATTAGGTGGCCCTGAACGTTACAATTCACTATCAGTTTTTCGTCCCATTCGATAATCTAGACTCACAGCAGAACGACCATAAGGTGCCCGAGGCAGCAATAGACCCATGGAGACAAGTCGGTTGGGGACGATGTATTGAATCGGGACGCAATTTGAGTGATCCATCGTTATTAGGTGGCCCTGAACGTTACAATTCACTATCAGTTTTTCGTCCGATACGAAAATCTTTGACTCACAGCAGAACGGATATTAGGTGCCCGAGGCAGCAATCGACCCATGGAGACAAGTCTGCTGGAGGACGACGTATTGAATCGAGACGCAATTTGAGTGATCCATCGTCATTAGGAGGCCCTGAACGTTACAATTCACTATCAGTTTTTCGTCCCATTCGATAATCTAGAGTCACAGCAGAACGGCCATAACGTGCCCGAGGCAGCAATAGACCCATGGAGTCAAGTCGGCTGGAGGACGATGTATTGAATCGGGACGCAATTTGAGTGATCCATCGTCTTTAGGAGGCCCTGAACGTTACAATTCACTATCAGTTTTTCGTCCCATTCGATAATCTAGACTCTCAGCAGAACGGCCATAAGGTGCCCGAGGCAGCAATAGACCCATGGAGACAAGTCTGCTGGAGGACGACGTATTGAATCGGGACGCAATTTGAGTGATCCATCGTCATTAGGAGGCCCTGAACGTTACAATTCACTATCAGTTTTTCGTCCGATTCGAAAATCTTTGAGTCACAGCAGGCCTGCCATAAGGTGCCCGAGGCAGCAATAGACCCATGGAGTCAAGTCGGCTGGAGGACGATGTATTGAATCGGGACGCAATTTGAGTGATCCATCGTCATTAGAAGGCCCTGAACGTTACAATTCACTATCAGTTTTTCGTCCCATTCGATAATCTAGACTCACAGCAGAACGGCCATAAGGTGCCCGAGGCAGCAATACACCCATGGGGTCAAGTCGGCTGGAGGACGATGTATTGAATCGGGACGCAATTTGAGTGTTCCATCGTCATTAGGAGGCCCTGAACGTTACAATTCACTATCAGTATTTCGTCCGATTCGAAAATCTTTGGGTCACAGCAGACCTGCCATAAGGTGACCGAGGCAGCAATAGACCCATGGAGACAAATCTGCTGGAGGACGTTGTATTGAATCGGGACGCAATTTGAGTGATCCATCGTCATTAGGTGGCCCTGAACGTTACAATTCACTATCAGTTTTTCATCCCATTCAATAATCTAGACTCACAGCTGCCCGAGGCAGCAATAGTCCCATGGAGTCAAGTGGGCTAGTGGACGATGTACTGAATCGGGACGCAATTTGTGTGGTCCATCGTCATTAGGTGGCCCTGAATGTTACAAATCACTATCAGTTTTTCGTCCGATACGAAAGTCTTTGACTCACAGCAGAACGGCCATTAGGTGCCCGAGGCAGCAATCGACCCATGGAGACAAGTCTGCTGGAGGACGACGTATTGAATCGAGACGCAATTTGAGTGATCCATCGTCATTAGGAAGCCCTGAACGTTACAATTCACTATCAGTTTTTCGTCCCATTCGATAATCTAGATTCACAGCAGAACGGCCATAAGGTGCCCGAGGCAGCAATAGACCCATGGAGTCAACTCGGCTGGCGGACGATGTATTGAATCGGGACGCAATTTGCGTGGTCCATCGTCATTAGGTGGCCCTGAATGTTACAATTCACTATCAGTTTTTCGTCCGATTCGAAAATCTTTGACTTACAGCAGAACGGCCATTAGGTGCCCGAGGCAGCAATAGACGCATGGAGACAAGTCTGCTGGAGGACGATGTATTGAATCGGGACGCAATTTGAGTGTTCCATCGTCATTAGGAGGCCCTGAACGTTACAATTCACTATCAGTTTTTCGTCCGATTCGAAAATCTTTGAATCACAGCAGACCTGCCATTTGGTGACCGAGGCAGCAATAGACCCATGGAGTCAAATCTGCTGGAGGACGTTGTATTGAATCGGGACGCAATTTGAGTGATCCATCGTCAATAGGTGGCCCTGAACGTTACAATTCACTATCAGTTTTTCATCCCATTCAATAATCTAGACTCACAGCTGCCCGAGGCAGCAATAGTCCCATGGAGTCAGGTCGGCTAGTGGACGATGTACTGAATCGGGACGCAATTTGTGTGGTCCATCGTCATTAGGTGGCCCTGAATGTTACAAATCACTATCAGTTTTTCGTCCGATACGAAAATCTTTGACTCACAGCAGAACGGCCATTAGGTGCCCGAGGCAGCAATAGACCCATGGAGACAAGTCTGCTGGAGGACGACGTATTGAATCGAGACGCAATTTGAGTGATCCATCGTCATTAGGAGGCCCTGAACGTTACAATTCACTATCAGTTTTTCGTCCCATTCGATAATCTAGAGTCACAGCAGAACGGCCATAAGGTGCCCGAGGCACCAATAGACCCATGGAGTCAAGTCGGCTGGAGGAGGATGTATTGAATCGGGACGCAATTTGAGTGATCCATCGTCTTTAGGATGCCCTGAACGTTACAATTCACTATCAGTTTTTCGTCCCATTCGATAATCTAGACTTACAGCAGAACGGCCGTAAGGTGCCCGAGGCAGCAATAGACCCATGGAGTCAAGTCCGCTGGAGGACGATGTATTGAATCGGGACGTAATTTGAGTGATCCATCGTCATTAGGTGGCCCTGAACGTTACTATTCACTATCAGTTTTTCGTCCCATTCGATAATCTAGACTCACAGCAGAGCGGCCATAAGGTGCCCGAGGCAGCAATAGACCCATGGAGACAAGTCGGCTGGGGACGATGTATTGAATCGGGACGCAATTTGAGTGATCCATCGTCATTAGGTGGCCCTGAACGTTACAATTCACTATCAGTTTTTCGTCCCATTCGATAATCTAGATTCACAGCAGAACGGCCATAAGGTGCCCGAGGCAGCAATGGACCCATGGAGTCAACTCGGCTGGAGGACAATGTATTGAATCGGGACGCAATTTGCGTGGTCCATCGTGATTAGGTGGCCCTGAATGTTACAATTCACTATCAGTTTTTCGTCCGATACGAAAATCTTTGACTCACAGCAGAACGGATATTAGGTGCCCGAGGCAGCAATCGACCCATGGAGACAAGTCTGCTGGAGGACGACGTATTGAATCGAGACGCAATTTGAGTGATCCATCGTCATTAGGAGGCCCTGAACGTTACAATTCACTATCAGTTTTTCGTCCCATTCGATAATCTAGAGTCACAGCAGAACGGCCATAAGGTGCCCGAGGCAGCAATAGACCCATGGAGTCAAGTCGGCTGGAAGACGATGTATTGAATCGGGACGCAATTTGAGTGATCCATCGTCTTTAGGAGGCCCTGAACGTTACAATTCACTATCAGTTTTTCGTCCCATTCGATAATCTGGACTCTCAGCAGAACGGCCATAAGGTGCCCGAGGCAGCAATAGACCCATGGAGACAAGTCTGCTGGAGGACGACGTATTGAATCGGGACGCAATTTGAGTGATCCATCGTCATTAGGAGGCCCTGAACGTTACAATTCACTATCAGTTTTTCGTCCGATTCGAAAATCTTTGAGTCACAGCAGGCCTGCCATAAGGTGCCCGAGGCAGCAATAGACCCATGGAGTCAAGTCGGCTGGAGGACGATGTATTGAATCGGGACGCAATTTGAGTGATCCATCGTCATTAGAAGGCCCTGAACGTTACAATTCACTATATGTTTTTCGTCCCATTCGATAATCTAGACTCACAGCAGAACGGCCATAAGGTGCCCGAGGCAGCAATACACCCATGGGGTCAAGTCGGCTGGAGGACGATGTATTGAATCGGGACGCAATTTGAGTGATCCATCGTCATTGAGTGGCCCTGAACGTTACAATTCACTATCAGTATTTCGTCCGATTCGAAAATCTTTGAGTCACAGCAGACCTGCCATAAGGTGACCGAGGCAGCAATAGACCCATGGAGACAAATCTGCTGGAGGACGTTGTATTGAATCGGGACGCAATTTGAGTGATCCATCGTCATTAGGTGGCCCTGAACGTTACAATTCACTATCAGTTTTTCATCCCATTCAATAATCTAGACTCACAGCTGCCCGAGGCAGCAATAGTCCCATGGAGTCAAGTCGGCTAGTGGACGATGTACTGAATCGGGACGCAATTTGTGTGGTCCATCGTCATTAGGTGGCCCTGAATGTTACAAATCACTATCAGTTTTTCGTCCGATACGAAAGTCTTTGACTCACAGCAGAACGGCCATTAGGTGCCCGAGGCAGCAATCGACCCATGGAGACAAGTCTGCTGGAGGACGACGTATTGAATCGAGACGCAATTTGAGTGATCCATCGTCATTAGGAAGCCCTGAACGTTACAATTCACTATCAGTTTTTCGTCCCATTCGATAATCTAGACTCACAGCAGAACGGCCATAAGGTGCCCGAGGCAGCAATAGACCCATGGAGACAAGTCGGCTGGGGACGATGTATTGAATCGGGACGCAATTTGAGTGATCCATCGTCATTAGGTGGCCCTGAACGTTACAATTCACTATCAGTTTTTCGTCCCATTCGATAATCTAGATTCACAGCAGAACGGCCATAAGGTGCCCGAGGCAGCAATAGACCCATGGAGTCAACTCGGCTGGCGGACGATGTATTGAATCGGGACGCAATTTGCGTGGTCCATCGTCATTAGGTGGCCCTGAATGTTACAATTCACTATCAGTTTTTCGTCCGATTCGAAAATCTTTGACTTACAGCAGAACGGCCATTAGGTGCCCGAGGCAGCAATAGACGCATGGAGACAAGTCTGCTGGAGGACGATGTATTGAATCGGGACGCAATTTGAGTGTTCCATCGTCATTAGGAGGCCCTGAACGTTACAATTCACTATCAGTTTTTCGTCCGATTCGAAAATCTTTGAGTCACAGCAGACCTGCCATTTGGTGACCGAGGCAGCAATAGACCCATGGAGTCAAATCTGCTGGAGGACGTTGTATTGAATCGGGACGCAATTTGAGTGATCCATCGTCAATAGGTGGCCCTGAACGTTACAATTCACTATCAGTTTTTCATCCCATTCAATAATCTAGACTCACAGCTGCCCGAGGCAGCAATAGTCCCATGGAGTCAGGTCGGCTAGTGGACGATGTACTGAATCGGGACGCAATTTGTGTGGTCCATCGTCATTAGGTGGCGCTGAATGTTACAAATCACTATCAGTTTTTCGTCCGATACGAAAATCTTTGACTCACAGCAGAACGGCCATTAGGTGCCCGAGGCAGCAATAGACCCATGGAGACAAGTCTGCTGGAGGACGACGTATTGAATCGAGACGCAATTTGAGTGATCCATCGTCATTAGGAGGCCCTGAACGTTACAATTCACTATCAGTTTTTCGTCCCATTCGATAATCTAGAGTCACAGCAGAACGGCCATAAGGTGCCCGAGGCAGCAATAGACCCATGGAGTCAAGTCGGCTGGAGGAGGATGTATTGAATCGGGACGCAATTTGAGTGATCCATCGTCTTTAGGATGCCCTGAACGTTACAATTCACTATCAGTTTTTCGTCCCATTCGATAATCTAGACTTACAGCAGAACGGCCGTAAGGTGCCCGAGGCAGCAATAGACCCATGGAGTCAAGTCCGCTGGAGGACGATGTATTGAATCGGGACGTAATTTGAGTGATCCATCGTCATTAGGTGGCCCTGAACGTTACTATTCACTATCAGTTTTTCGTCCCATTCGATAATCTAGACTCTCAGCAGAACGGCCATAAGGTGCCCGAGGCAGCAATAGACCCATGGAGACAAGTGTGCTGGAGGACGACGTATTGAATCGGGACGCAATTTGAGTGATCCATCGTCATTAGGAGGCCCTGAACGTTACAATTCACTATCAGTTTTTCGTCCGATTCGAAAATCTTTGAGTCACAGCAGGCCTGCCATAAGGTGCCCGAGGCAGCAATAGACCCATGGAGTCAAGTCGGCTGGAGGACGATGTATTGAATCGGGACGCAATTTGAGTGATCCATCGTCATTAGAAGGCCCTGAACGTTACAATTCACTATCAGTTTTTCGTCCCATTCGATAATCTAGACTCACAGCAGAACGGCCATAAGGTGCCCGAGGCAGCAATACACCCATGGGGTCAAGTCGGCTGGAGGACGATGTATTGAATCGGGACGCAATTTGAGTGATCCATCGTCATTGAGTGGACCTGAACGTTACAATTCACTATCAGTTTTTCGTCCGATTCGAAAATCTTTGACTCACAGCAGAACGGCCATAAGGTGCCCGAGGCAGCAATAGACGCATGGAGACAAGTCTGCTGGAGGACGATGTATTGAATCGGGACGCAATTTGAGTGTTCCATCGTCATTAGGAGGCCCTGAACGTTACAATTCACTATCAGTATTTCGTCCGATTCGAAAATCTTTGAGTCACAGCAGACCTGCCATAAGGTGACCGAGGCAGCAATAGACCCATGGAGACAAATCTGCTGGAGGACGTTGTATTGAATCGGGACGCAATTTGAGTGATCCATCGTCATTAGGTGGCCCTGAACGTTACAATTCACTATCAGTTTTTCATCCCATTCAATAATCTAGACTCACAGCTGCCCGAGGCAGCAATAGTCCCATGGAGTCAAGTCGGCTAGTGGACGATGTACTGAATCGGGACGCAATTTGTGTGGTCCATCGTCATTAGGTGGCCCTGAATGTTACAAATCACTATCAGTTTTTCGTCCGATACGAAAGTCTTTGACTCACAGCAGAACGGCCATTAGGTGCCCGAGGCAGCAATCGACCCATGGAGACAAGTCTGCTGGAGGACGACGTATTGAATCGAGACGCAATTTGAGTGATCCATCGTCATTAGGAAGCCCTGAACGTTACAATTCACTATCAGTTTTTCGTCCCATTCGATAATCTAGAGTCACAGCAGAACGGCCATAAGGTGCCCGAGGCAGCAATAGACCCATGGAGTCAAGTCGGCTGGAGGACGATGTATTGAATCGGGACGCAATTTGAGTGATCCATCGTCTTTAGGAGGCCCTGAACGTTACAATTCACTATCAGTTATTCGTCCCATTCGATAATCTAGACTTACAGCAGAACGGCCATAAGGTGCCCGAGGCAGCAATAGACCCATGGAGTCATGTCGGCTGGAGGACAATGTATTGAATCGGGACGCAATTTGCGTGGTCCATCGTCATTAGGTGGCCCTGAATGTTACAATTCACTATCAGTTTTTCGTCCGATACGAAAATCTTTGACTCACAGCAGAACGGCCATTAGGTGCCCGAGGCAGCAATCGACCCATGGAGACAAGTCTGCTGGAGGACGACGTATTGAATCGGGACGCAATTTGAGTGATCCATCGTCATTAGGAGGCCCTGAACGTTACAATTCACTATCAGTTTTTCGTCCATTCGATAATCTAGACTCACAGCAGAACGGCCATAATGTGCCCGAGGCAGCAATAGACCCATGGAGTCAAGTCGGCTGGAGGACGATGTATTGAATCGGGACGCAATTTGAGTGATCCATCGTCATTAGGAGGCCCTGAACGTTACAATTCACTATCAGTTTTTCGTCCCATTCGATAATCTAGACTCACAGCAGAACGGCCATAAGGTGCCCGAGGCAGCAATAGACCCATGGGGTTAAGTCGGCTGGAGGACGATGTATTGAATCGGGACGCAATTTGAGTGATCCATCGCCATTAGGTGGCCCTGAACGTTACAATTCACTATCAGTTTTTCGTCCCATTCGATAATCTAGACTCACAGCAGAACGGCCATAAGGTGCCCGAGGCAGCAATAGACCCATGGAGACAAGTCTGCTGGAGGACGATGTATTGAATCGGGACGCAATTTGAGTGATCCATCGTCATTAGGAGGCCCTGAACGTTACAATTCACTATCAGTTTTTTGTCCCATACGATAATCTAGACTCACAGCAGAACGGCCATAAGGTGCCCGAGGCAGCAATAGACCCATGGAGTCAAGTCGGCTGGTGGACGATGTATTGAATCGGGACGCAATTTGCGTGGTCCATCGTCATTAGGTGGCCCTGAATGTTACAATTCACTATCAGTTTTTCGTCCGATTCGAAAATCTTTGACTTACAGAAGAACGGCCATTAGGTGCCCGAGGCAGCAATAGACGCATGGAGACAAGTCTGCTGGAGGACGATGTATTGAATCGGGACGCAATTTGAGTGTTCCATCGTCATTAGGAGGCCCTGAACGTTACAATTCACTATCAGTTTTTCGTCCGATTCGAAAATCTTTGAGTCACAGCAGACCTGCCATTTGGTGACCGAGGCAGCAATAGACCCATGGAGTCAAATCTGCTGGAGGACGTTGTATTGAATCGGGACGCAATTTGAGTGATCCATCGTCATTAGGTGGCCCTGAACGTTACAATTCACTATCAGTTTTTCATCCCATTCAATAATCTAGACTCACAGCTGCCCGAGGCAGCAATAGTCCCATGGAGTCAAGTCGGCTAGTGGACGATGTACTGAATCGGGACGCAATTTGTGTGGTCCATCGTCATTAGGTGGCCCTGAATGTTACAAATCACTATCAGTTTTTCGTCCGATACGAAAATCTTTGACTCACAGCAGAACGGCCATTAGGTGCCCGAGGCGGCAATCGACCCATGGAGACAAGTCTGCTGGAGGACGACGTATTGAATCGAGACGCAATTTGAGTAGATCCATCGTCATTAGGAGGCCCTGAACGTTACAATTCACTATCAGTTTTTCGTCCCATTCGATAATCTAGAGTCACAGCAGAACGGCCATAAGGTGCCCGAGGCAGCAATAGACCCATGGAGTCAAGTCGGCTGGAGGACGATGTATTGAATCGGGACGCAATTTGAGTGATCCATCGTCTATAGGAGGCCCTGAACGTTACAATTCACTATCAGTTTTTCGTCCCATTCGATAATCTAGACTTACAACAGAACGGCCATAAGGTGCCCGAGGCAGCAATAGACCCATGGAGTCATGTCGGCTGGAGGACGATGTATTGAATCGGGACGTAATTTGAGTGATCCATCGTCATTAGGTGGCCCTGAACGTTACAATTCACTATCAGTTTTTCGTCCCATTCGATAATCTAGACTCACAGCAGAACGGCCATAAGGTGCCCGAGGCAGCAATAGACCCATGGAGACAAGTCGGCTGGGGACGATGTATTGAATCGGGACGCAATTTGAGTGATCCATCGTCATTAGGTGGCCCTGAACGTTACAATTCACTATCAGTTTTTAGTCCCATTCGATAATCTAGATTCACAGCAGAACGGCCATAAGGTGCCCGAGGCAGCAATAGACCCATGGAGTCAACTCGGCTGGAGGACAATGTATTGAATCGGGACGCAATTTGCGTGGTCCATCGTCATTAGGTGGCCCTGAATGTTACAATTCACTATCAGTTTTTCGTCCGATACGAAAATCTTTGACTCACAGCAGAACGGCCATTAGGTGCCCGAGGCAGCAATCGACCCATAGAGACAAGTCTGCTGGAGGACGACGTATTGAATCGGGACGCAATTTGAGTGATCCATCGTCATTAGGAGGCCCTGAACGTTACAATTCACTATCAGTTTTTCGTCCATTCGACAATCTAGACTCACAGCAGAACGGCCATAAGGTGCCCGAGGCAGCAATAGACCCATGGAGTCATGTCGGCTGGAGGACAATGTATTGAATCGGGACGCAATTTGCGTGGTTCATCGTCATTAGGTGGCCCTGAATGTTACAATTCACTATCAGTTTTTCGTCCGATACGAAAATCTTTGACTCACAGCAGAACGGCCATTAGGTGCCCGAGGCAGCAATCGACCCATGGAGACAAGTCTGCTGGAGGACGACGTATTGAATCGGGACGCAATTTGAGTGATCCATCGTCATTAGGAGGCCCTGAACGTTACAATTCACTATCAGTTTTTCGTCCATTCGATAATCTAGACTCACAGCAGAACGGCCATAATGTGCCCGAGGCAGCAATAGACCCATGGAGTCAAGTCGGCTGGAGGACGATGTATTGAATCGGGACGCAATTTGAGTGATCCATCGTCATTAGGAGGCCCTGAACGTTACAATTCACTATCAGTTTTTCGTCCCATTCGATAATCTAGACTCACAGCAGAACGGCCATAAGGTGCCCGAGGCAGCAATAGACCCATGGGGTTAAGTCGGCTGGAGGACGATGTATTGAATCGGGACGCAATTTGACTGATCCATCGCCATTAGGTGGCCCTGAACGTTACAATTCACTATCAGTTTTTCGTCCCATTCGATAATCTAGACTCACAGCAGAACGGCCATAAGGTGCCCGAGGCAGCAATAGACCCATGGAGTCAAGTCGGCTGGAGGACGATGTATTGAATCGGGACGCAATTTGCGTGGTCCATCGTCATTAGGTGGCCCTGAATGTTACAATTCACTATCAGTTTTTCGTCCGATTCGAAAATCTTTGACTTACAGAAGAACGGCCATTAGGTGCCCGAGGCAGCAATAGACGCATGGAGACAAGTCTGCTGGAGGACGATGTATTGAATCGGGACGCAATTTGAGTGTTCCATCGTCATTAGGAGGCCCTGAACGTTACAATTCACTATCAGTTTTTCGTCCGATTCGAAAATCTTTGAGTCACAGCAGACCTGCCATTTGGTGACCGAGGCAGCAATAGACCCATGGAGTCAAATCTGCTGGAGGACGTTGTATTGAATCGGGACGCAATTTGAGTGATCCATCGTCAATAGGTGGCCCTGAACGTTACAATTCACTATCAGTTTTTCATCCCATTCAATAATCTAGACTCACAGCTGCCCGAGGCAGCAATAGTCCCATGGAGTCAAGTCGGCTAGTGGACGATGTACTGAATCGGGACGCAATTTGTGTGGTCCATCGTCATTAGGTGGCCCTGAATGTTACAAATCACTATCAGTTTTTCGTCCGATACGAAAATCTTTGACTCACAGCAGAACGGCCATTAGGTGCCCGAGGCAGCAATCGACCCATGGAGACAAGTCTGCTGGAGGACGACGTATTGAATCGAGACGCAATTTGAGTGATCCATCGTCATTAGGAGGCCCTGAACGTTACAATTCACTATCAGTTTTTCGTCCCATTCGATAATCTAGAGTCACAGCAGAACGGCCATAAGGTGCCCGAGGCAGCAATAGACCCATGGAGTCAAGTCGGCTGGAGGACGATGTATTGAATCGGGACGCAATTTGAGTGATCCATCGTCTATAGGAGGCCCTGAACGTTACAATTCACTATCAGTTTTTCGTCCCATTCGATAATCTAGACTTACAGCAGAACGGCCATAAGGTGCCCGAGGCAGCAATAGACCCATGGAGTCATGTCGGCTGGAGGACGATGTATTGAATCGGGACGTAATTTGAGTGATCCATCGTCATTAGGTGGCCCTGAACGTTACAATTCACTATCAGTTTTTCGTCCCATTCGATAATCTAGACTCACAGCAGAACGGCCATAAGGTGCCCGAGGCAGCAATAGACCCATGGAGACAAGTCGGCTGGGGACGATGTATTGAATCGGGACGCAATTTGAGTGATCCATCGTCATTAGGTGGCCCTGAACGTTACAATTCACTATCAGTTTTTAGTCCCATTCGATAATCTAGATTCACAGCAGAACGGCCATAAGGTGCCCGAGGCAGCAATAGACCCATGGAGTCAACTCGGCTGGAGGACAATGTATTGAATCGGGACGCAATTTGCGTGGTCCATCGTCATTAGGTGGCCCTGAATGTTACAATTCACTATCAGTTTTTCGTCCGATACGAAAATCTTTGACTCACAGCAGAACGGCCATTAGGTGCCCGAGGCAGCAATCGACCCATGGAGACAAGTCTGCTGGAGGACGACGTATTGAATCGGGACGCAATTTGAGTGATCCATCGTCATTAGGAGGGCCTGAACGTTACAATTCACTATCAGTTTTTCGTCCATTCGATAATCTAGACTCACAGCAGAACGGCCATAAGGTGCCCGAGGCAGCAATAGACCCATGGAGTCAAGTCGGCTGGAGGACGATGTATTGAATCGGGACGCAATTTGAGTGATCCATCGTCATTAGGAGGCCCTGAACGTTACAATTCACTATCAGTTTTTCGTCCCATTCGATAATCTAGACTCACAGCAGAACGGCCATAAGGTGCCCGAGGCAGCAATAGACCCATGGGGTTAAGTCGGCTGGAGGACGATGTATTGAATCGGGACGCAATTTGAGTGATCCATCGCCATTAGGTGGCCCTGAGCGTTACAATTCACTATCAGTTTTTCGTCCCATTCGATAATCTAGACTCACAGCAGAACGGCCATAAGGTGCCCGAGGCAGCAATAGACCCATGGAGACAAGTCTGCTGGAGGACGATGTATTGAATCGGGACGCAATTTGAGTGATCCATCGTCATTAGGAGGACCTGAACGTTACAATTCACTATCAGTTTTTTGTCCCATTCGATAATCTAGACTCACAGCAGAACGGCCATAAGGTGCCCGAGGCAGCAATAGACCCATGGAGTCAAGTCGGCTGGAGGACGATGTATTGAATCGGGACGCAATTTGAGTGATCCATCGTCATTAGGTGGCCCTGAACGTTACAATTCACTATCAGTTTTTCGTCCGATTCGAAAATCTTTGACTCACAGCAGAACGGCCATAAGGTGCCCGAGGCAGCAATAGACGCATGGAGACAAGTCTGCTGGAGGACGATGTATTGAATCGGGACGCAATTTGAGTGTTCCATTGTCATTAGGTGGCCCTGAACGTTACAATTCACTATCAGTTTTTCGTCCCATTCGATAATCTAGACTCACAGCAGAACGGCCATAAGGTGCCCGAGGCAGCAATAGACCCATGGAGACAAGTCGGCTGGGGACGATGTATTGAATCGGGACGCAATTTGAGTGATCCATCGTCATTAGGTGGCCCTGAACGTTACAATTCACTATCAGTTTTTCGTCCCATTCGATAATCTAGATTCACAGCAGAACGGCCATAAGGTGCCCGAGGCAGCAATCGACCCATGGAGTCAACTCGGCTGGCGGACGATGTATTGAATCGGGACGCAATTTGCGTGGTCCATCGTCATTAGGTGGCCCTGAATGTTACAATTCACTATCAGTTTTTCGTCCGATTCGAAAATCTTTGACTTACAGCAGAACGGCCATTAGGTGCCCGAGGCAGCAATAGACGCATGGAGACAAGTCTGCTGGAGGACGATGTATTGAATCGGGACGCAATTTGAGTGTTCCATCGTCATTAGGAGGCCCTGAACGTTACAATTCACTATCAGTTTTTCGTCCGATTCGAAAATCTTTGAGTCACAGCAGACCTGCCATTTGGTGACCGAGGCAGCAATAGACCCATGGAGTCAAATCTGCTGGAGGACGTTGTATTGAATCGGGACGCAATTTGAGTGATCCATCGTCAATAGGTGGCCCTGAACGTTACAATTCACTAGCAGTTTTTCATCCCATTCAATAATCTAGACTCACAGCTGCCCGAGGCAGCAATAGTCCCATGGAGTCAGGTCGGCTAGTGGACGATGTACTGAATCGGGACGCAATTTGTGTGGACCCATGGAGTCAAATCTGCTGGAGGACGTTGTATTGAATCGGGACGCAATTTGAGTGATCCATCGTCATTAGGTGGCCCTGAATGTTACAAATCACTATCAGTTTTTCGTCCGATACGAAAATCTTTGACTCACGGCAGAACGGCCATTAGGTGCCCGAGGCAGCAATAGACCCATGGAGACAAGTCTGCTGGAGGACGACGTATTGAATCGAGACGCAATTTGAGTGATCCATCGTCATTAGGAGGCCCTGAACGTTACAATTCACTATCAGTTTTTCGTCCCATTCGATAATCTAGAGTCACAGCAGAACGGCCATAAGGTGCCCGAGGCAGCAATAGACCCATGGAGTCAAGTCGGCTGGAGGAGGATGTATTGAATCGGGACGCAATTTGAGTGATCCATCGTCTTTAGGATGCCCTGAACGTTACAATTCACTATCAGTTTTTCGTCCCATTCGATAATCTAGACTTACAGCAGAACGGCCGTAAGGTGCCCGAGGCAGCAATAGACCCATGGAGTCAAGTCCGCTGGAGGACGATGTATTGAATCGGGACGTAATTTGAGTGATCCATCGTCATTAGGTGGCCCTGAACGTTACTATTCACTATCAGTTTTTCGTCCCATTCGATAATCTAGACTCACAGCAGAGCGGCCATAAGGTGCCCGAGGCAGCAATAGACCCATGGAGACAAGTCGGCTGGGGACGATGTATTGAATCGGGACGCAATTTGAGTGATCCATCGTCATTAGGTGGCCCTGAACGTTACAATTCACTATCAGTTTTTCGTCCCATTCGATAATCTAGATTCACAGCAGAACGGCCATAAGGTGCCCGAGGCAGCAATGGACCCATGGAGTCAACTCGGCTGGAGGACAATGTATTGAATCGGGACGCAATTTGCGTGGTCCATCGTGATTAGGTGGCCCTGAATGTTACAATTCACTATCAGTTTTTCGTCCGATACGAAAATCTTTGACTCACAGCAGAACGGATATTAGGTGCCCGAGGCAGCAATCGACCCATGGAGACAAGTCTGCTGGAGGACGACGTATTGAATCGAGACGCAATTTGAGTGATCCATCGTCATTAGGAGGCCCTGAACGTTACAATTCACTATCAGTTTTTCGTCCCATTCGATAATCTAGAGTCACAGCAGAACGGCCATAAGGTGCCCGAGGCAGCAATAGACCCATGGAGTCAAGTCGGCTGGAGGACGATGTATTGAATCGGGACGCAATTTGAGTGATCCATCGTCTTTAGGAGGCCCTGAACGTTACAATTCACTATCAGTTTTTCGTCCCATTCGATAATCTAGACTCTCAGCAGAACGGCCATAAGGTGCCCGAGGCAGCAATAGACCCATGGAGACAAGTCTGCTGGAGGACGACGTATTGAATCGGGACGCAATTTGAGTGATCCATCGTCATTAGGAGGCCCTGAACGTTACAATTCACTATCAGTTTTTCGTCCGATTCGAAAATCTTTGAGTCACAGCAGGCCTGCCATAAGGTGCCCGAGGCAGCAATAGACCCATGGAGTCAAGTCGGCTGGAGGACGATGTATTGAATCGGGACGCAATTTGAGTGATCCATCGTCATTAGAAGGCCCTGAACGTTACAATTCACTATCAGTTTTTCGTCCCATTCGATAATCTAGACTCACAGCAGAACGGCCATAAGGTGCCCGAGGCAGCAATACACCCATGGGGTCAAGTCGGCTGGAGGACGATGTATTGAATCGGGACGCAATTTGAGTGATCCATCGTCATTGAGTGGCCCTGAACGTTACAATTCACTATCAGTTTTTCGTCCGATTCGAAAATCTTTGACTCACAGCAGAACGGCCATAAGGTGCCCGAGGCAGCAATAGACGCATGGAGACAAGTCTGCTGGAGGACGATGTATTGAATCGGGACGCAATTTGAGTGTTCCATCGTCATTGGGAGGCCCTGAACGTTACAATTCACTATCAGTATTTCGTCCGATTCGAAAATCTTTGAGTCACAGCAGACCTGCCATAAGGTGACCGAGGCAGCAATAGACCCATGGAGACAAATCTGCTGGAGGACGTTGTATTGAATCGGGACGCAATCTGAGTGATCCATCGTCATTAGGTGGCCCTGAACGTTACAATTCACTATCAGTTTTTCATCCCATTCAATAATCTAGACTCACAGCTGCCCGAGGCAGCAATAGTCCCATGGAGTCAAGTCGGCTAGTGGACGATGTACTGAATCGGGACGCAATTTGTGTGGTCCATCGTCATTAGGTGGCCCTGAATGTTACAAATCACTATCAGTTTTTCGTCCGATACGAAAGTCTTTGACTCACAGCAGAACGGCCATTAGGTGCCCGAGGCAGCAATCGACCCATGGAGACAAGTCTGCTGGAGGACGACGTATTGAATCGAGACGCAATTTGAGTGATCCATCGTCATTAGGAAGCCCTGAACGTTACAATTCACTATCAGTTTTTCGTCCCATTCGATAATCTAGAGTCACAGCAGAACGGCCATAAGGTGCCCGAGGCAGCAATAGACCCATGGAGTCAAGTCGGCTGGATGACGATGTATTGAATCGGGACGCAATTTGAGTGATCCATCGTCTTTAGGAGGCCCTGAACGTTACAATTCACTATCAGTTATTCGTCCCATTCGATAATCTAGACTTACAGCAGAACGGCCATAAGGTGCCCGAGGCAGCAATAGACCCATGGAGTCATGTCGGCTGGAGGACAATGTATTGAATCGGGACGCAATTTGCGTGGTCCATCGTCATTAGGTGGCCCTGAATGTTACAATTCACTATCAGTTTTTCGTCCGATACGAAAATCTTTGACTCACAGCAGAACGGCCATTAGGTGCCCGAGGCAGCAATCGACCCATGGAGACAAGTCTGCTGGAGGACGACGTATTGAATCGGGACGCAATTTGAGTGATCCATCGTCATTAGGAGGCCCTGAACGTTACAATTCACTATCAGTTTTTCGTCCATTCGATAATCTAGACTCACAGCAGAACGGCCATAATGTGCCCGAGGCAGCAATAGACCCATGGAGTCAAGTCGGCTGGAGGACGATGTATTGAATCGGGACGCAATTTGAGTGATCCATCGTCATTAGGAGGCCCTGAACGTTACAATTCACTATCAGTTTTTCGTCCCATTCGATAATCTAGACTCACAGCAGAACGGCCATAAGGTGCCCGAGGCAGCAATAGACCCATGGGGTTAAGTCGGCTGGAGGACGATGTATTGAATCGGGACGCAATTTGAGTGATCCATCGCCATTAGGTGGCCCTGAACGTTACAATTCACTATCAGTTTATCATCCCATTCGATAATCTAGACTCACAGCAGAATGGCCATAAGGTGCCCGAGGCAGCAATAGACCCATGGAGACAAGTCTGCTGGAGGACGATGTATTGAATCGGGACGCAATTTGAGTGATCCATCGTCATTAGGAGGCCCTGAACGTTACAATTCACTATCAGTTTTTTGTCCCATTCGATAATCTAGACTCACAGCAGAACGGCCATAAGGTGCCCGAGGCAGCAATAGACCCATGGAGTCAAGTCGGCTGGAGGACGATGTATTGAATCGGGACGCAATTTGAGTGATCCATCGTCATTAGGTGGCCCTGAACGTTACAATTCACTATCAGTTTTTCGTCCGACTCGAAAATCTTTGACTCACAGCAGATCGGCCATAAGGTGCCCGAGGCAGCAATAGACGCATGGAGACAAGTCTGCTGGAGGACGAAGTATTGAATCGGGACGCAATTTGAGTGTTCCATCGTCATTAGGTGGCCCTGAACGTTACAATTCACTATCAGTTTTTCGTCCCATTCGATAATCTAGACTCACAGCAGAACGGCCATAAGGTGCCCGAGGCAGCAATAGACCCATGGAGACAAGTCGGCTGGGGACGATGTATTGAATCGGGACGCAATTTGAGTGATCCATCGTCTTTAGGTGGCCCTGAACGTTACAATTCACTATCAGTTTTTCGTCCCATTCGATAATCTAGATTCACAGCAGAACGGCCATAAGGTGCCCGAGGCAGCAATAGACCCATGGAGTCAACTCGGCTGGCGGACGATGTATTGAATCGGGACGCAATTTGCGTGGTCCATCGTCATTAGGTGGCCCTGAATGTTACAATTCACTATCAGTTTTTCGTCCGATTCGAAAATCTTTGACTTACAGCAGAACGGCCATTAGGTGCCCGAGGCAGCAACAGACGCATGGAGACAAGTCTGCTGGAGGACGATGTATTGAATCGGGACGCAATTTGAGTGTTCCATCGTCATTAGGAGGCCCTGAACGTTACAATTCACTATCAGTTTTTCGTCCGATTCGAAAATCTTTGAGTCACAGCAGACCTGCCATAAGGTGACCGAGGCAGCAATAGACCCATGGAGTCAAATCTGCTGGAGGACGTTGTATTGAATCGGGACGCAATTTGAGTGATCCATCGTCAATAGGTGGCCCTGAACGTTACAATTCACTATCAGTTTTTCATCCCATTCAATAATCTAGACTCACAGCTGCCCGAGGCAGCAATAGTCCCATGGAGTCAAGTCGGCTAGTGGACGATGTACTGAATCGGGACGCAATTTGTGTGGTCCATCGTCATTAGGTGGCCCTAAATGTTACAAATCACTATCAGTTTTTCGTCCGATACGAAAATCTTTGACTCACAGCAGAACGGCCATTAGGTGCCCGAGGCAGCAATAGACCCAAGGAGACAAGTCTGCTGGAGGACGACGTATTGAATCGAGACGCAATTTGAGTGATCCATCGTCATTAGGAGGCCCTGAACGTTACAATTCACTATCAGTTTTTCGTCCCATTCGATAATCTAGATTCACAGCAGAACGGCCATAAGGTGCCCGAGGCAGCAATAGACCCATGGAGTCAAGTCGGCTGGAGGACGATGTATTGAATCGGGACGCAATTTGAGTGATCCATCGTCTTTAGGATGCCCTGAACGTTACAATTCACTATCAGTTTTTCGTCCCATTCGATAATCTAGACTTACAGCAGAACGGCCGTAAGGTGCCCGAGGCAGCAAAAGACCCATGGAGTCAAGTCCGCTGGAGGACGATGTATTGAATCGGGACGTAATTTGAGTGATCCATCGTCATTAGGTGGCCCTGAACGTTACTATTCACTATCAGTTTTTCGTCCCATTCGATAATCTAGACTCACAGCAGAACGGCCATAAGGTGCCCGAGGCAGCAATAGACCCATGGAGACAAGTCGGCTGGGGACGATGTATTGAATCGGGACGCAATTTGAGTGATCCATCGTCATTAGGTGGCCCTGAACGTTACAATTCACTATCAGTTTTTCGTCCCATTCGATAATCTAGATTCACAGCAGAACGGCCATAAGGTGCCCGAGGCAGCATTGGACCCATGGAGTCAACTCGGCTGGAGGACAATGTATTGAATCGGGACGCAATTTGCGTGGTCCATCGTCATTAGGTGGCCCTGAATGTTACAATTCACTATCAGTTTTTCGTCCGATACGAAAATCTTTGACTCACAGCAGAACGGATATTAGGTGCCCGAGGCAGCAATCGACCCATGGAGACAAGTCTGCTGGAGGACGACGTATTGAATCGGGACGCAATTTGAGTGATCCATCGTCATTAGGAGGCCCTGAACGTTACAATTCACTATCAGTTTTTCGTCCATTCGATAATCTAGACTCACAGCAGAACGGCCATAAGGTGCCCGAGGCAGCAATAGACCCATGGAGTCAAGTCGGCTGGAGGACGATGTATTGAATCGGGACGCAATTTGAGTGATCCATCGTCATTAGGAGGCACTGAACGTTACAATTCACTATCAGTTTTTCGTCCCATTCGATAATCTAGACTCACAGCAGAACGGCCATAAGGTGCCCGAGGCAGCAATAGACCCATGGGGTCAAGTCGGCTGGAGGACGATGTATTGAATCGGGACGCAATTTGAGTGATCCATCGCCATTAGGTGGCCCTGAACGTTACAATTCACTATCAGTTTTTCGTCCGATTCGAAAATCTTTGACTCACAGCAGAACGGCCATAAGGTGCCCGAGGCAGCAATAGACGCATGGAGACAAGTCTGCTGGAGGACGATGTATTGAATCGGGACGCAATTTGAGTGTTCCATCGTCATTAGGAGGCCCTGAACGTTACAATTCACTATCAGTTTTTCGTCCGATTCAATAATCTGCCCGAGGCAGCAATAGTCCCATGGAGTCAAGTCGGCTAGTGGACGATGTACTGAATCGGGACGCAATTTGTGTGGTCCATCGTCATTAGGTGGCCCTGAATGTTACAAATCACTATCAGTTTTTCGTCCGATACGAAAATCTTTGACTCACAGCAGAACGGCCATTAGGTGCCTGAGGCAGCAATCGACCCATGGAGACAAGTCTGCTGGAGGACGACGTATTGAATCGAGACGCAATTTGAGTGATCCATCGTCATTAGGAGGCCCTGAACGTTACAATTCACTATCAGTTTTTCGTCCATTCGATAATCTAGACTCACAGCAGAACGGCCATAAGGTGCCCGAGGCAGCAATAGACCCATGGATTCAAGTCTGCTGGAGGACGATGTATTGAATCGGGACGCAATTTGAGTGTTCCATCGTCATTAGGAGGCCCTGAACGTTACAATTCACTATCAGTTTTTCGTCCGATTCAATAATCTAGAATCACAGCTGCCCGAGGCAGCAATAGTCCCATGGAGTCAAGTCGGCTAGTGGACGATGTACTGAATCGGGACGCAATTTGTGTGGTCCATCGTCATTAGGTGGCCCTGAACGTTACAATTCACTATCAGTTTTTCGTCCCATTCGATAATCTAGATTCACAGCAGAATGGCCATAAGGTGCCCGAGGCAGCAATAGACCCATGGAGTCAACTCGGCTGGAGGACAATGTATTGAATCGGGACGCAATTTGCGTGGTCCATCGTCATTAGGTGGCCCTGAATGTTACAATTCACTATCAGTTTTTCGTCCGATACGAAAATCTTTGACTCACAGCAGAACGGCCATTAGGTGCCCGAGGCAGCAATCGACCCATGGAGACAAGTCTGCTGGAGGACGACGTATTGAATCGGGACGCAATTTGAGTGATCCATCGTCATTAGGAGGCCCTGAACGTTACAATTCACTATCAGATTTTCGTCCATTCGATAATCTAGACTCACAGCAGAACGGCCATAAGGTGCCCGAGGCAGCAATAGACCCATGGAGTCAAGTCGGCTGGAGGACGATGTAATGAATCGGGACGCAATTTGAGTGATCCATCGTCATTAGGAGGCCCTGAACGTTACAATTCACTATCAGTTTTTCGTCCCAGTCGATAATCTAGACTCACAGCAGAACGGCCATAAGGTGCCCGAGGCAGCAATAGAACCATGGAGACAAGTCTGCTGGAGGACGATGTATTGAATCGGGACGCAATTTGAGTGATCCATCGTCATTAGGAGGACCTGAACGTTACAATTCACTATCAGTTTTTTGTTCCATTCGATAATCTAGACTCACAGCAGAACGGCCATAAGGTGCCCGAGGCAGCAATAGACCCATGGAGTCAAGTCGGCTGGAGGACGATGTATTGAATCGGGACGCAATTTGAGTGATCCATCGCCATTAGGTGGCCCTGAACGTTACAATTCACTATCAGTTTTTCGTCCGATTCGAAAATCTTTGACTCACAGCAGAACGGCCATAAGGTGCCCGAGGCAGCAATAGACGCATGGAGACAAGTCTGCTGGAGGACGATGTATTGAATCGGGACGCAATTCGCGTGGTCCATCGTCATTAGGTGGCCCTGAATGTTACAATTCACTATCAGTTTTTCGTCCGATTCGAAAATCTTTGACTCACAGCAGAACGGCCATAAGGTGCCCGAGGCAGCAATAGACGCATGGAGACAAGTCTGCTGGAGGACGATGTATTGAATCGGGACGCAGTTTGAGTGTTCCATCGTCATTAGGAGGCCCTGAACGTTACAATTCACTATCAGTTTTTCGTCCGATTCGAAAATCTTTGAGTCAGAGCAGGCCTGCCATAAGGTGCCCTAGGCAGCAATAGACCCATGGAGACAAGTCTGCTGGAGGACGATGTATTGAATCGGGACGCAATTTGAGTGATCCATCGTCATTAGGTGGCCCTGAACATTACAATTCACTATCAGTTTTTCATCCCATTCTATAATCTAGACTCACAGCAGAACGGAGATAAGGTGCCCGAGGCAGCAATAGTCCCATGGAGTCAAGTCGGCTAGTGGACGATGTACTGAATCGGGACGCAATTTGTGTGGTCCATCGTCATTAGGTGGCCCTGAACGTTACAATTCACTATCAGTTTTTCTTCATATTCGATAATCTAGATTCACAGCAGAACGGCAATAAGGTGCCCGAGGCAGCAATAGACCCATGGAGTCAACTCGGCTGGAGGACAATGTATTGAATCGGGACGCAATTTGCGTGGTCCATCGTCATTAGGTGGCCCTGTATGTTACAATTCACTATCAGTTTTTCGTCCGATACGAAAATCTGTGACTCACAGCAGAACGGCCATTAGGTGCCCGAGGCAGCAATCGACCCATGGAGACAAGTCTGCTGGAGGACGACGTATTGAATCGAGACGCAATTTGAGTGATCCATCGTCATTAGGAGGCCCTGAAAGTAACAATTCACTATCAGTTTTTCGTCCCATTCGATAATCTAGAGTCACAGCAGAACGGCCATAAGGTGCCGGAGGCAGCAATAGACCCATGGAGTCAAGTCGGCTGGAGGACGATGTATTGAATCGGGACGCAATTTGAGTGATCCATCGTCTTTAGGAGGCCCTGAACGTTACAATTCACTATCAGTTTTTCGTCCCATTCGATAATCTAGACTTACAGCAAAACGTCCATAACGTGCCCGAGGCAGCAATACACCCATGGAGTCAAGTCGGCTGGAGGACGATGTATTGAATCGGGACGTAATTTGAGTGATCCATCGTCATTAGGTGGCCCTGAACGTTACAATTCACTATCAGTTTTTCGTCCCATTCGATAATCTAGACTCACAGCAGAACGGCCATAAGGTGCCCGAGGCAGCAATAGACCCATGGAGACAAGTCGGCTGGGGACGATGTATTGAATCGGGACGCAATTTGAGTGATCCATCGTCATTAGGTGGCCCTGAACGTTACAATTCACTATCAGTTTTTCGTCCCATTCGATAATCTAGATTCACAGCAGAACGGCCATAAGGTGCCCGAGGCAGCAATAGACCCATGGAGTCAACTCGGCTGGAGGACAATGTATTGAATCGGGACGCAATTTGCGTGGTCCATCGTCATTACGTGGCCCTGAATGTTACAATTCACTATCAGTTTTTCGTCCGATACGAAAATCTTTGACTCACAGCAGAACGGCCATTAGGTGCCCGAGGCAGCAATCGACCCATGGAGACAAGTCTGCTGGAGGACGACGTATTGAATCGGGACGCACTTTGAGTGATCCATCGTCATTAGGAGGCCCTGAACGTTACAATTCACTATCAGTTTTTCGTCCCATTCGATAATCTAGACTCACAGCAGAACGGCCATAAGGTGCCCGAGGCAGCAATAGACCCATGGAGTCAAGTCGGCTGGAGGACGATGTATTGAATCGGGACGCAATTTGAGTGATCCATCGTCATTAGGAGGCCCTGAACGTTACAATTCACTATCAGTTTTTCGTCCCATTCGATAATCTAGACTCACAGCAGAACGGCCATAAGGTGCCCGAGGCAGCAATAGCCCCATGGAGTCAAGTCGGCTGGAGGACGATGTATTGAATCGGGACGCAATTTGAGTGTTCCATCGTCATTAGGAGGCCCTGAACGTTACAATTCACTATCAGTTTTTCGTGCCATTCGATAATCTAGACTCACAGCAGAACGGCCATAAGGTGCCCGAGGCAGCAATAGACTCATGGGGTCAAGTTGGCTGGAGGACGATGTATTGAATCGGGACGCAATTTGAGTGATCCATCGCCATTAGGTGGCCCTGAACGTTACAATTCACTATCAGTTTTTCGTCCGATTCGAAAATCTTTGACTCACAGCAGAACGGCCATAAGGTGCCCGAGGCAGCAATAGACGCATGGAGACAAGTCTGCTGGAGGACGATGTATTGAATCGGGACGCAATTTGAGTGTTCCATCGTCTTTAGGAGGCCCTGAACGTTACAATTCACTATCAGTTTTTCGTCCGATTCGAAAATCTTTGAGTCACAGCAGACTTGCCATAAGGTGACCGAGGCAGCAATAGACCCATGGAGACAAATCTGCTGGAGGACGTTGTATTGAATCGGGACGCAATTTGAGTGATCCATCGTCATTAGGTGGCCCTGAACGTTACAATTCACTATCAGTTTTTCATCCCATTCAATAATCTAGACTCACAGCTGCCCGAGGCAGCAATAGTCCCATGGAGTCAAGTCGGCTAGTGGACGATGTACTGAATCGGGACGCAATTTGTGTGGTCCATCGTCATTAGGTGGCCCTGAATGTTACAAATCACTATCAGTTTTTCGTCCGATACGAAAATCTTTCACTCACAGCAGAACGGCCATTAGGTGCCTGAGGCAGCAATCGACCCATGGAGACAAGTCTGCTGGAGGACGACGTATTGAATCGAGACGCAATTTGAGTGATCCATCGTCATTAGGAGGCCCTGAACGTTACAATTCACTATCAGTTTTTCGTCCATTCGATAATCTAGACTCACAGCAGAACGGCCATAAGGTGCCCGAGGCAGCAATAGACCCATGGAGTCAAGTCTGCTGGAGGACGATGTATTGAATCGGGACGCAATTTGAGTGTTCCATCGTCATTAGGAGGCCCTGAACGTTACAATTCACTATCAGTTTTTCGTCCGATTCGAAAATCTTTGACTCACAGCAGAACGGCCATAAGGTGCCCGAGGCAGCAATAGACGCATGGAGACAAGTCTGCTGGAGGACGATGTATTGAATCGGGACGCAATTTGTGTGGTCCATCGTCATTAGGTGGCCCTGAACGTTACAATTCACTATCAGTTTCTCGTCCGATACGAAAATCTTTGACTCACAGCAGAACGGCCATTAGGTGCCCGAGGCAGCAATCGACCCATGGAGACAAGTCTGCTGGAGGACGACGTATTGAATCGGGACGCAATTTGAGTGATCCATCGTCATTAGGAGGCCCTGAACGTTACAATTCACTATCAGATTTTCGTCCATTCGATAATCTAGACTCACAGCAGAACGGCCATAAGGTGCCCGAGGCAGCAATAGACCCATGGAGTCAAGTCGGCTGGAGGACGATGTAATGAATCGGGACGCAATTTGAGTGATCCATCGTCATTAGGAGGCCCTGAACGTTACAATTCACTATCAGTTTTTCGTCCCAGTCGATAATCTAGACTCACAGCAGAACGGCCATAAGGTGCCCGAGGCAGCAATAGAACCATGGAGACAAGTCTGCTGGAGGACGATGTATTGAATCGGGACGCAATTTGAGTGATCCATCGTCATTAGGAGGACCTGAACGTTACAATTCACTATCAGTTTTTTGTTCCATTCGATAATCTAGACTCACAGCAGAACGGCCATAAGGTGCCCGAGGCAGCAATAGACCCATGGAGTCAAGTCGGCTGGAGGACGATGTATTGAATCGGGACGCAATTTGAGTGATCCATCGCCATTAGGTGGCCCTGAACGTTACAATTCACTATCAGTTTTTCGTCCGATTCGAAAATCTTTGACTCACAGCAGAACGGCCATAAGGTGCCCGAGGCAGCAATAGACGCATGGAGACAAGTCTGCTGGAGGACGATGTATTGAATCGGGACGCAATTCGCGTGGTCCATCGTCATTAGGTGGCCCTGAATGTTACAATTCACTATCAGTTTTTCGTCCGATTCGAAAATCTTTGACTCACAGCAGAACGGCCATAAGGTGCCCGAGGCAGCAATAGACGCATGGAGACAAGTCTGCTGGAGGACGATGTATTGAATCGGGACGCAGTTTGAGTGTTCCATCGTCATTAGGAGGCCCTGAACGTTACAATTCACTATCAGTTTTTCGTCCGATTCGAAAATCTTTGAGTCAGAGCAGGCCTGCCATAAGGTGCCCTAGGCAGCAATAGACCCATGGAGACAAGTCTGCTGGAGGACGATGTATTGAATCGGGACGCAATTTGAGTGATCCATCGTCATTAGGTGGCCCTGAACATTACAATTCACTATCAGTTTTTCATCCCATTCTATAATCTAGACTCACAGCAGAACGGAGATAAGGTGCCCGAGGCAGCAATAGTCCCATGGAGTCAAGTCGGCTAGTGGACGATGTACTGAATCGGGACGCAATTTGTGTGGTCCATCGTCATTAGGTGGCCCTGAACGTTACAATTCACTATCAGTTTTTCTTCACATTCGATAATCTAGATTCACAGCAGAACGGCCATAACGTGCCCGAGGCAGCAATAGACCCATGGAGTCAACTCGGCTGGAGGACAATGTATTGAATCGGGACGCAATTTGCGTGGTCCATCGTCATTAGGTGGCCCTGTATGTTACAATTCACTATCAGTTTTTCGTCCGATACGAAAATCTGTGACTCACAGCAGAACGGCCATTAGGTGCCCGAGGCAGCAATCGACCCATGGAGACAAGTCTGCTGGAGGACGACGTATTGAATCGAGACGCAATTTGAGTGATCCATCGTCATTAGGAGGCCCTGAAAGTAACAATTCACTATCAGTTTTTCGTCCCATTCGATAATCTAGAGTCACAGCAGAACGGCCATAAGGTGCCGGAGGCAGCAATAGACCCATGGAGTCAAGTCGGCTGGAGGACGATGTATTGAATCGGGACGCAATTTGAGTGATCCATCGTCTTTAGGAGGCCCTGAACGTTACAATTCACTATCAGTTTTTCGTCCCATTCGATAATCTAGACTTACAGCAAAACGTCCATAACGTGCCCGAGGCAGCAATACACCCATGGAGTCAAGTCGGCTGGAGGACGATGTATTGAATCGGGACGTAATTTGAGTGATCCATCGTCATTAGGTGGCCCTGAACGTTACAATTCACTATCAGTTTTTCGTCCCATTCGATAATCTAGACTCACAGCAGAACGGCCATAAGGTGCCCGAGGCAGCAATAGACCCATGGAGACAAGTCGGCTGGGGACGATGTATTGAATCGGGACGCAATTTGAGTGATCCATCGTCATTAGGTGGCCCTGAACGTTACAATTCACTATCAGTTTTTCGTCCCATTCGATAATCTAGATTCACAGCAGAACGGCCATAAGGTGCCCGAGGCAGCAATAGACCCATGGAGTCAACTCGGCTGGAGGACAATGTATTGAATCGGGACGCAATTTGCGTGGTCCATCGTCATTACGTGGCCCTGAATGTTACAATTCACTATCAGTTTTTCGTCCGATACGAAAATCTTTGACTCACAGCAGAACGGCCATTAGGTGCCCGAGGCAGCAATCGACCCATGGAGACAAGTCTGCTGGAGGACGACGTATTGAATCGGGACGCACTTTGAGTGATCCATCGTCATTAGGAGGCCCTGAACGTTACAATTCACTATCAGTTTTTCGTCCCATTCGATAATCTAGACTCACAGCAGAACGGCCATAAGGTGCCCGAGGCAGCAATAGACCCATGGAGTCAAGTCGGCTGGAGGACGATGTATTGAATCGGGACGCAATTTGAGTGATCCATCGTCATTAGGAGGCCCTGAACGTTACAATTCACTATCAGTTTTTCGTCCCATTCGATAATCTAGACTCACAGCAGAACGGCCATAAGGTGCCCGAGGCAGCAATAGCCCCATGGAGTCAAGTCGGCTGGAGGACGATGTATTGAATCGGGACGCAATTTGAGTGTTCCATCGTCATTAGGAGGCCCTGAACGTTACAATTCACTATCAGTTTTTCGTGCCATTCGATAATCTAGACTCACAGCAGAACGGCCATAAGGTGCCCGAGGCAGAATAGACTCATGGGGTCAAGTCGGCTGGAGGACGATGTATTGAATCGGGACGCAATTTGAGTGATCCATCGCCATTAGGTGGCCCTGAACGTTACAATTCACTATCAGTTTTTCGTCCGATTCGAAAATCTTTGACTCACAGCAGAACGGCCATAAGGTGCCCGAGGCAGCAATAGACGCATGGAGACAAGTCTGCTGGAGGACGATGTATTGAATCGGGACGCAATTTGAGTGTTCCATCGTCTTTAGGAGGCCCTGAACGTTACAATTCACTATCAGTTTTTCGTCCGATTCGAAAATCTTTGAGTCACAGCAGACTTGCCATAAGGTGACCGATGCAGCAATAGACCCATGGAGACAAATCTGCTGGAGGACGTTGTATTGAATCGGGACGCAATTTGAGTGATCCATCGTCATTAGGTGGCCCTGAACGTTACAATTCACTATCAGTTTTTCATCCCATTCAATAATCTAGACTCACAGCTGCCCGAGGCAGCAATAGTCCCATGGAGTCAAGTCGGCTAGTGGACGATGTACTGAATCGGGACGCAATTTGTGTGGTCCATCGTCATTAGGTGGCCCTGAATGTTACAAATCACTATCAGTTTTTCGTCCGATACGAAAATCTTTGACTCACAGCAGAACGGCCATTAGGTGCCTGAGGCAGCAATCGACCCATGGAGACAAGTCTGCTGGAGGACGACGTATTGAATCGAGACGCAATTTGAGTGATCCATCGTCATTAGGAGGCCCTGAACGTTACAATTCACTATCAGTTTTTCGTCCATTCGATAATCTAGACTCACAGCAGAACGGCCATAAGGTGCCCGAGGCAGCAATAGACCCATGGAGTCAAGTCTGCTGGAGGACGATGTATTGAATCGGGACGCAATTTGAGTGTTCCATCGTCATTAGGAGGCCCTGAACGTTACAATTCACTATCAGTTTTTCGTCCGATTCAATAATCTAGAATCACAGCTGCCCGAGGCAGCAATAGTCCCATGTAGTCAAGTCGGCTAGTGGACGATGTACTGAATCGGGACGCAATTTGTGTGGTCCATCGTCATTAGGTGGCCCTGAATGTTACAAATCACTATCAGTTTTTCGTCCGATACGAAAATCATTGACTCACAGCAGAACGGCCATTAGGTGCCTGAGGCAGCAATCGACCCATGGAGACAAGTCTGCTGGAGGACGACGTATTGAATCGAGACGCAATTTGAGTGATCCATCGTCATTAGGAGGCCCTGAACGTTACAATTCACTATCAGTTTTTCGTCCATTCGATAATCTAGACTCACAGCAGAACGGCCATAAGGTGCCCGAGGCAGCAATAGACCCATGGAGTCAAGTCGGCTGGAGGACGATGTAATGAATCGGGACGCAATTTGAGTGATCCATCGTCATTAGGAGGCCCTGAACGTTACAATTCACTATCAGTTTTTCGTCCCATTCGATAATCTAGACTCACAGCAGAACGGCCATAAGGTGCCCGAGGCAGCAATAGACCCATGGAGACAAGTCTGCTGGAGGACGATGTATTGAATCGGGACGCAATTTGAGTGATCCATCGTCATTAGGAGGACCTGAACGTTACAATTCACTATCAGTTTTTTGTTCCATTCGATAATCTAGACTCACAGCAGAACGGCCATAAGGTGCCCGAGGCAGCAATAGACCCATGGAGTCAAGTCGGCTGGAGGACGATGTATTGAATCGGGACGCAATTTGAGTGATCCATCGCCATTAGGTGGCCCTGAACGTTACAATTCACTATCAGTTTTTCGTCCGATTCGAAAATCTTTGACTCACAGCAGAACGGCCATAAGGTGCCCGAGGCAGCAATAGACGCATGGAGACAAGTCTGCTGGAGGACGATGTATTGAATCGGGACGCAATTCGCGTGGTCCATCGTCATTAGGTGGCCCTGAATGTTACAATTCACTATCAGTTTTTCGTCCGATTCGAAAATCTTTGAGTCAGAGCAGGCCTGCCATAAGGTGCCCTAGGCAGCAATAGACCCATGGAGACAAGTCTGCTGGAGGACGATGTATTGAATCGGGACGCAATTTGAGTGATCCATCGTCATTAGGTGGCCCTGAACATTACAATTCACTATCAGTTTTTCATCCCATTCTATAAACTAGACTCACAGCAGAACGGAGATAAGGTGCCCGAGGCAGCAATAGTCCCATGGAGTCAAGTCGGCTAGTGGACGATGTACTGAATCGGGACGCAATTTGTGTGGTCCATCGTCATTAGGTGGCCCTGAACGTTACAATTCACTATCAGTTTTTCGTCCCATTCAATAATCTAGATTCACAGCAGAACGGCCATACGGTGCCCGAGGCAGCAATAGACCCATGGAGTCAACTCGGCTGGAGGACAATGTATTGAATCGGGACGCAATTTGCGTGGTCCATCGTCATTAGGTGGCCCTGAATGTTACAATTCACTATCAGTTTTTCGTCCGATACGAAAATCTTTGACTCACAGCAGAACGGCCATTAGGTGCCCGAGGCAGCAATCGACCCATGGAGACAAGTCTGCTGGAGGACGACGTATTGAATCGAGACGCAATTTGAGTGATCCATCGTCATTAGGAGGCCCTGAACGTTACAATTCACTATCAGTTTTTCGTCCCATTCGATAATCTAGAGTCACAGCAGAACGGCCATAAGGTGCCGGAGGCAGCAATAGACCCATGGAGTCAAGTCGGCTGGAGGACGATGTATTGAATCGGGACGCAATTTGAGTGATCCATCGTCTTTAGGAGGCCCTGAACGTTACAATTCACTATCAGTTTTTCGTCCCATTCGATAATCTAGACTTACAGCAAAACGTCCATAACGTGCCCGAGGCAGCAATACACCCATGGAGTCAAGTCGGCTGGAGGACGATGTATTGAATCGGGACGTAATTTGAGTGATCCATCGTCATTAGGTGGCCCTGAACGTTACAATTCACTATCAGTTTTTCGTCCCATTCGATAATCTAGACTCACAGCATAACGGCCATAAGGTGCCCGAGGCAGCAATAGACCCATGGAGACAAGTCGGCTGGGGACGATGTATTGAATCGGGACGCAATGTGAGTGATCCATCGTCATTAGGTGGCCCTGAACGTTACAATTCACTATCAGTTTTTCGTCCCATTCGATCATCTAGATTCACAGCAGAACGGCCATAAGGTGCCCGAGGCAGCAATAGACCCATGGAGTCAACTCGGCTGGAGGACAATGTATTGAATCGGGACGCAATTTGCGTGGTCCATCGTCATTACGTGGCCCTGAATGTTACAATTCACTATCAGTTTTTCGTCCGATACGAAAATCTTTGACTCACAGCAGAACGGCCATTAGGTGCCCGAGGCAGCAATCGACCCATGGAGACAAGTCTGCTGGAGGACGACGTATTGAATCGGGACGCAATTTGAGTGATCCATCGTCATTAGGAGGCCCTGAACGTTACAATTCACTATCAGTTTTTCGTCCCATTCGATAATCTAGACTCACAGCAGAACGGCCATAAGGTGCCCGAGGCAGCAATAGCCCCATGGAGTCAAGTCGGCTGGAGGACGACGTATTGAATCGGGACGCAATTTGAGTGTTCCATCGTCTTTAGGAGGCCTTGAACGTTACAATTCACTATCAGTTTTTCGTCCGATTCGAAAATCTTTGAGTCACAGCAGACCTGCCATAAGGTGACCGAGGCAGCAATAGACCCATGGAGACAAATCTGCTGGAGGACGTTGTATTGAATCGGGACGCAATTTGAGTGATCCATCGTCATTAGGTGGCCCTGAACGTTACAATTCACTATCAGTTTTTCATCCCATTCAATAATCTAGACTCACAGCTGCCCGAGGCAGCAATAGTCCCATGGAGTCAAGTCGGCTAGTGGACGATGTACTGAATCGGGACGCAATTTGTGTGGTCCATCGTCATTAGGTGGCCCTGAATGTTACAAATCACTATCAGTTTTCCGTCCGATACGAAAATCTTTGACTCACAGCAGAACGGCCATTAGGTGCCCGAGGCAGCAATCGACCCATGGAGACAAGTCTGCTGGAGGACGACGTATTGAATCGAGACGCAATTTGAGTGATCCTTCGTCATTAGGAGGCCCTGAACGTTACAATTCACTATCAGTTTTTCGTCCATTCGATAATCTAGACTCACAGCAGAACGGCCATAAGGTGCCCGACGCAGCAATAGACCCATGGAGTCAAGTCGGCTGGAGGACGATGTATTGAATCGGGACGCAATTTGAGTGATCCATCGTCATTAGGAGGCCCTGAACGTTACAATTCACTATCAGTTTTTCGTCCCATTCGATAATCTAGACTCACAGCAGAACGGCCATAAGGTGCCCGAGGCAGCAATCGACCCATGGAGTCAACTCGGCTGGAGGACAATGTATTGAATCGGGACGCAATTTGCGTGGTCCATCGTCATTAGGTGGCCCTGAACGTTACAATTCACTATCAGTTTTTCGTCCGATGCGAAAATCTTTGACTCACGGCAGAACGGCCATAAGGTGCCCGAGGCAGCAATAGACGCATGGAGACAACTCTGCTGGAGGACGATGTATTGAATCGGGACGCAATTCGCGTGGTCCATCGTCATTAGGTGGCCCTGAATGTTACAATTCACTATCAGTTTTTCGTCCGATTCGAAAATCTTTGACTCACAGCAGAACGGCCATAAGGTGCCCGAGGCAGCAATAGACGCATGGAGACAAGTCTGCTGGAGGACGATGTATTGAATCGGGACGCAGTTTGAGTGTTCCATCGTCATTAGGAGGCCCTGAACGTTACAATTCACTATCAGTTTTTCGTCCGATTCGAAAATCTTTGAGTCACAGCAGGCCTGCCATAAGGTGCCCTAGGCAGCAATAGACCCATGGAGACAAGTCTGCTGGAGGACGATGTATTGAATCGGGACGCAATTTGAGTGATCCATCGTCATTAGGTGGCCCTGAACGTTACAATTCACTATCAGTTTTTCATCCCATTCTATAATCTAGACTCACAGCAGAACGGACATAAGGTGCCCGAGGCAGCAATAGTCCCATGGAGTCAAGTCGGCTAGTGGACGATGTACTGAATCGGGACGCAATTTGTGTGGTCCATCGTCATTAGGTGGCCCTGAACGTTACAATTCACTATCAGTTTTTCGTCCCATTCGATAATCTAGATTCACAGCAGAACGGCCATAAGGTGCCCGAGGCAGCAATAGACCCATGGAGTCAACTCGGCTGGAGGACAATGTATTGAATCGGGACGCAATTTGCGAGGTCCATCGTCATTAGGTGGCCCTGAATGATACAATTCACTATCAGTTTTTCGTCCGATACGAAAATCTTTGACTCACAGCAGAAAGGCTATTAGGTGCCCGAGGCAGCAATCGACCCATGGAGACAAGTCTGCTGGAGGACGACGTATTGAATCGAGACGCAATTTGAGTGATCCATCGTCATTAGGAGGCCCTGAACGTTACAATTCACTATCAGTTTTTCGTCCCATTCGATAATCTAGAGTCACAGCAGAACGGCCATAAGGTGCCCGAGGCAACAATAGACCCATGGAGTCAAGTCGGCTGGAGGACGATGTATTGAATCGGGACGCAATTTGAGTGATCCATCGTCTTTAGGAGGCCCTGAACGTTACAATTCACTATCAGTTTTTCGTCCCATTCGATAATCTAGACTTACAGCAGAACGGCCATATGGTGCCCGAGGCAGCAATACACCCATGGAGTCAAGTCGGCTGGAGGACGATGTATTGAATCGGGACGTAATTTGAGTGATCCATCGTCATTAGGTGGCCCTGAACGTTACAATTCACTATCAGTTTTTCGTCCCATTCGATAATCTAGACTCACAGCAGAACGGCCATAAGGTGCCCGAGGCAGCAATAGACCCATGGAGACAAGTCGGCTGGGGACGATGTATTGAATCGGGACGCAATTTGAGTGATCCATCGTCATTAGGTGGCCCTGAACGTTACAATTCACTATCAGTTTTTCGTCCCATTCGATAATCTAGATTCACAGCAGAACGGCCATAAGGTGCCCGAGGCAGCAATAGACCCATGGAGTCAACTCGGCTGGAGGACAATGTATTGAATCGGGACGCAATTTGCGTGGTCCATCGTCATTAGGTGGCCCTGAATGTTACAATTCACTATCAGTTTTTCGTCCGATACGAAAATCTTTGACTCACAGCAGAACGGCCATTAGGTGCCCGAGGCAGCAATCGACCCATGGAGACAAGTCTGCTGGAGGACGACGTATTGAATCGGGACGCAATTTGAGTGATCCATCGTCATTAGGAGGCCCTGAACGTTACAATTCACTATCAGTTTTTCGTCCATTCGATAATCTAGACTCACAGCAGAACGGCCATAAGGTGCCCGATGCAGCAATAGACCCATGGAGTCAAGTCGGCTGGAGGACGATGTATTGAATCGGGACGCAATTTGAGTGATCCATCGTCATTAGGAGGCCCTGAACGTTACAATTCACTATCAGTTTTTCGTCCCATTCGATAATCTAGACTCACAGCAAAACGGCCATAAGGTGCCCGAGGCAGCAATAGACCCATGGGGTCAAGTCGGCTGGAGGACGATGTATTGAATCTGGACGCAATTTGAGTGATCCATCGCCATTAGGTGGCCCAGAACGTTACAATTCACTATCAGTTTTTCGTCCCATTCGATAATCTAGACTCACAGCAGAACGGCCATAAGGTGCCCGAGGTAGCAATAGACCCATGGATACAAGTCTGCTGGAGGACGATGTATTGAATCGGGACGCAATTTGAGTGATCCATCGTCATTAGGAGACATGAACGTTACAATTCACTATCAGTTTTTTGTCCCATTCGATAATCTAGACTCACAGCAGAACGGCCATAAGGTGCCCGAGGCAGCAATACACCCATGGAGTCAAGTCGGCTGGAGGACGATGTATTGAATCGGGACGCAATTTGAGTGATCAATCGTCATTAGGAGGCCCTGAACGTTACAATTCACTATCAGTTTTTCGTCCCATTCGATAATCTAGACTCACAGCAGAACGGCCATAAGGTGCCCGAGGCAGCAATAGACCCATGGAGTCAAGTCGGCTGGAGGACGATGTATTGAATCGGGACGCAATTTGAGTGTTCCATCGTCATTAGGAGGCCCTGAACGTTACAATTCACTATCAGTTTTTTTAGCCATTCGATAATCTAGACTCACAGCAGAACGGCCATAAGGTGCCCGAGGCAGCAATAGACCCATGGGGTCAAGTCGGCTGGAGGACGATGTATTGAATCGGGACGCAATTTGAGTGATCCATCGCCATTAGGTGGCCCTGAACGTTACAATTCACTATCAGTTTTTCGTCCGATTCGAAAATCTTTGACTCACAGCAGAACGGCCATAAGGTGCCCGAGGCAGCAATAGACGCATGGAGACAAAACTGCTGGAGGACGTTGTATTGAATCGGGACGCAATTTGAGTGATCCATCGTCATTAGGTGGCCCTGAACGTTACAATTCACTATCAGTTTTTCATCCCATTCAATAATCTAGACTCACAGCTGCCCGAGGCAGCAATAGTCCCATGGAGTCAAGTCGGCTAGTGGACGATGTACTGAATCGGGACGCAATTTGTGTGGTCCATCGTCATTAGGTGGCCCTGAATGTTACAAATCACTATCAGTTTTTCGTCCGATACGAAAATCTTTGACTCAACGCAGAACGGCCATTACTTGCCCGAGGCAGCAATAGACCCATGGAGTCAAGTCGGCTGGAGGACGATGTATTGAATCGGGACGCAATTTGAGTGATCCATCGTCATTAGGAGGCCCTGAACGTTACAATTCACTATCAGTTTTTCGTCCCATTCGATAATCTAGACTCACAGCAGAACGGCCATAAGGTGCCCGAGGCAGCAATAGACCCATGGAGTCAACTCGGCTGGAGGACAATGTATTGAATCGGGACGCAATTTGCGTGGTCCATCGTCATTAGGTGGCCCTGAACGTTACAATTCACTATCAGTTTTTCGTCCGATGCGAAAATCTTTGACTCACGGCAGAACGGCCATAAGGTGCCCGAGGCAGCAATAGACGCATGGAGACAACTCTGCTGGAGGACGATGTATTGAATCGGGACGCAATTCGCGTGGTCCATCGTCATTAGGTGGCCCTGAATGTTACAATTCACTATCAGTTTTTCGTCCGATACGAAAATCTTTGACTCACAGCAGAACGGCCATTAGGTGCCCGAGGCAGCAATCGACCCATGGAGTCAAGTCGGCTGGAGGACGATGTATTGAATCGGGACGCAATTTGAGTGATCCATCGTCTTTAGGAGGCCCTGAACGTTACAATTCACTATCAGTTTTTCGTCCCATTCGATAATATAGATTCACAGCAGAACGGCCATAAGGTGCCCGAGGCAGCAATAGACCCATGAACACAAGTCTGCTGGAGGACGATGTATTGAATCGGGACGCAATTTGAGTGATCCATCGTCATTAGGTGGCCCTGAACGTTACAATTCGCTATCAGTTTTTTGTCCCATTCGATAATCTAGACTCACAGCAGAACGGCCATAAGGTGCCCGAGGCAGCAGTAGACCCATGGAGACAAGTCTGCTGGAGGACGATGTATTGAATCGGGACGCAATTTGAGTGATCCATCGTCATTAGGTGGCCCTGAACGTTACAATTCACTATCAGTTTTTCGTCCCATTCGATAATATAGATTCACAGCAGAACGGCCATAAGGTGCCCGAGGCAGCAATAGACCCATGGAGTCAACTCGGCTGGAGGACAATGTATTGAATCGGGACGCAATTTGCGTGGTCCATCGTCATTAGGTGGCCCTGAATGTTACAATTCACTATCAGTTTTTCGTCCGATACGAAAATCTTTGACTCACAGCAGAACGGCCATTAGGTGCCTGAGGCAGCAATCGACCCATGGAGACAAGTCTGCTGGAGGACGACGTATTGAATCGAGACGCAATTTGAGTGATCCATCGTCATTAGGAGGCCCTGAACGTTACAATTCACTATCAGTTTTTCGTCCATTCGATAATCTAGACTCACAGCAGAACGGCCATAAGGTGCCCGAGGCAGCAATAGACCCATGGAGTCAAGTCTGCTGGAGGACGATGTATTGAATCGGGACGCAATTTGAGTGTTCCATCGTCATTAGGAGGCCCTGAACGTTACAATTCACTATCAGTTTTTCGTCCGATTCAATAATCTAGAATCACAGCTGCCCGAGGCAGCAATAGTCCCATGGAGTCAAGTCGGCTAGTGGACGATGTACTGAATCGGGAAGCAATTTGTGTGGTCCATCGTCATTAGGTGGCCCTGAATGTTACAAATCACTATCAGTTTTTCGTCCGATACGAAAATCTTTGACTCACAGCAGAACGGCCATTAGGTGCCTGAGGCAGCAATCGACCCATGGAGACAAGTCTGCTGGAGGACGACGTATTGAATCGAGACGCAATTTGAGTGATCCATCGTCATTAGGAGGCCCTGAACGTTACAATTCACTATCAGTTTTTCGTCCATTCGATAATCTAGACTCACAGGAGAACGGCCATAAGGTGCCCGAGGCAGCAATAGACCCATGGAGTCAAGTCTGCTGGAGGACGATGTATTGAATCGGGACGCAATTTGAGTGATCCATCGTCATTAGGTGGCCCTGAACGTTACAATTCACTATCAGTTTTTCGTCCCATTCGATAATCTAGATTCACAGCAGAATGGCCATAAGGTGCCCGAGGCAGCAATAGACCCATGGAGTCAACTCGGCTGGAGGACAATGTATTGAATCGGGACGCAATTTGCGTGGTCCATCGTCATTAGGTGGCCCTGAATGTTACAATTCACTATCAGTTTTTCGTCCGATACGAAAATCTTTGACTCACAGCAGAACGGCCATTAGGTGCCCGAGGCAGCAATCGACCCATGGAGACAAGTCTGCTGGAGGACGATGTATTGAATCGGGACGCAATTTGAGTGATCCATCGCCATTAGGTGGCCCTGAACGTTACAATTCACTATCAGTTTTTCGTCCGATTCGAAAATCTTTGACTCACAGCAGAACGGCCATAAGGTGCCCGAGGCAGCAATAGACGCATGGAGACAAGTCTGCTGGAGGACGATGTATTGAATCGGGACGCAGTTTGAGTGTTCCATCGTCATTAGGAGGCCCTGAACGTTACAATTCACTATCAGTTTTTCGTCCGATTCGAAAATCTTTGAGTCAGAGCAGGCCTGCCATAAGGTGCCCTAGGCAGCAATAGACCCATGGAGACAAGTCTGCTGGAGGACGATGTATTGAATCGGGACGCAATTTGAGTGATCCATCGTCATTAGGTGGCCCTGAACATTACAATTCACTATCAGTTTTTCATCCCAATCTATAATCTAGACTCACAGCAGAACGGAGATAAGGTGCCCGAGGCAGCAATAGTCCCATGGAGTCAAGTCGGCTAGTGGACGATGTACTGAATCGGGACGCAATTTGTGTGGTCCATCGTCATTAGGTGGCCCTGAACGTTACAATTCACAATCAGTTTTTCGTCCCATTCGATAATCTAGATTCACAGCAGAACGGCCATACGGTGCCCGAGGCAGCAATAGACCCATGGAGTCAACTCGGCTGGAGGACAATGTATTGAATCGGGACGCAATTTGCGTGGTCCATCGTCATTAGGTGGCCCTGAATGTTACAATTCACTATCAGTTTTTCGTCCGATACGAAAATCTTTGACTCACAGCAGAACGGCCATTAGGTGCCCGAGGCAGCAATCGACCCATGGAGACAAGTCTGCTGGAGGACGACGTATTGAATCGAGACGCAATTTGAGTGATCCATCGTCATTAGGAGGCCCTGAACGTTACAATTCACTATCAGTTTTTCGTCCGATTCAATAATCTAGAATCACAGCTGCCCGAGGCAGCAATAGTCCCATGGAGTCAAGTCGGCTAGTGGACGATGTACTGAATCGGGACGCAATTTGTGTGGTCCATCGTCATTAGGTGGCCCTGAATGTTACAAATCACTATCAGTTTTTCGTCCGATACTAAAATCTTTGACTCACAGCAGAACGGCCATTAGGTGCCTGAGGCAGCAATCGACCCATGGAGACAAGTCTGCTGGAGGACGACGTATTGAATCGAGACGCAATTTGAGTGATCCATCGTCATTAGGAGGCCCTGAACGTTACAATTCACTATCAGTTTTTCGTCCATTCGATAATCTAGACTCACAGCAGAACGGCCATAAGGTGCCCGAGGCAGCAATAGACCCATGGAGTCAAGTCTGCTGGAGGACGATGTATTGAATCGGGACGCAATTTGAGTGATCCATCGTCATTAGGTGGCCCTGAACGTTACAATTCACTATCAGTTTTTCGTCCCATTCGATAATCTAGATTCACAGCAGAATGGCCATAAGGTGCCCGAGGCAGCAATAGACCCATGGAGTCAACTCGGCTGGAGGACAATGTATTGAATCGGGACGCAATTTGCGTGGTCCATCGTCATTAGGTGGCCCTGAATGTTACAATTCACTATCAGTTTTTCGTCCGATACGAAAATCTTTGACTCACAGCAGAACGGCCATTAGGTGCCCGAGGCAGCAATCGACCCATGGAGACAAGTCTGCTGGAGGACGACGTATTGAATCGGGACGCAATTTGAGTGATCCATCGTCATTAGGAGGCCCTGAACGTTACAATTCACTATCAGTTTTTCGTCCATTCGATAATCTAGACTCACAGCAGAACGGCCATAAGGTGCCCGAGGCAGCAATAGACCCATGGAGTCAAGTCGGCTGGAGGACGATGTAATGAATCGGGACGCAATTTGAGTGATCCATCGTCATTAGGAGGCCCTGAACGTTACAATTCACTATCAGTTTTTCGTCCGATTCAATAATCTAGAATCACAGCTGCCCGAGGCAGCAATAGTCCCATGGAGTCAAGTCGGCTAGTGGACGATGTACTGAATCGGGACGCAATTTGTGTGGTCCATCGTCATTAGGTGGCCCTGAATGTTACAAATCACTATCAGTTTTTCGTCCGATACTAAAATCTTTGACTCACAGCAGAACGGCCATTAGGTGCCTGAGGCAGCAATCGACCCATGGAGACAAGTCTGCTGGAGGACGACGTATTGAATCGAGACGCAATTTGAGTGATCCATCGTCATTAGGAGGCCCTGAACGTTACAATTCACTATCAGTTTTTCGTCCATTCGATAATCTAGACTCACAGCAGAACGGCCATAAGGTGCCCGAGGCAGCAATAGACCCATGGAGTCAAGTCTGCTGGAGGACGATGTATTGAATCGGGACGCAATTTGAGTGATCCATCGTCATTAGGTGGCCCTGAACGTTACAATTCACTATCAGTTTTTCGTCCCATTCGATAATCTAGATTCACAGCAGAATGGCCATAAGGTGCCCGAGGCAGCAATAGACCCATGGAGTCAACTCGGCTGGAGGACAATGTATTGAATCGGGACGCAATTTGCGTGGTCCATCGTCATTAGGTGGCCCTGAATGTTACAATTCACTATCAGTTTTTCGTCCGATACGAAAATCTTTGACTCACAGCAGAACGGCCATTAGGTGCCCGAGGCAGCAATCGACCCATGGAGACAAGTCTGCTGGAGGACGACGTATTGAATCGGGACGCAATTTCAGTGATCCATCGTCATTAGGAGGCCCTGAACGTTACAATTCACTATCATTTTTTCGTCCATTCGATAATCTAGACTCACAGCAGAACGGCCATAAGGTGCCCGAGGCAGCAATAGACCCATGGAGTCAAGTCGGCTGGAGGACGATGTAATGAATCGGGACGCAATTTGAGTGATCCATCGTCATTAGGAGGCCCTGAACGTTACAATTCACTATCAGTTTTTCGTCCCATTCGATAATCTAGACTCACAGCAGAACGGCCATAAGGTGCCCGAGGCAGCAATAGACCCATGGAGACAAGTCTGCTGGAGGACGATGTATTGAATCGGGACGCAATTTGAGTGATCCATCGTCATTAGGAGGACCTGAACGTTACAATTCACTATCAGTTTTTTGTTCCATTCGATAATCTAGACTCACAACAGAACGGCCATAAGGTGCCCGAGGCAGAAATAGACCCATGGAGTCAAGTCGGCTGGAGGACGATGTATTGAATCGGGACGCTATTTGAGTGATCCATCGCCATTAGGTGGCCCTGAACGTTACAATTCACTATCAGTTTTTCGTCCGATTCGAAAATCTTTGACTCACAGCAGAACGGCCATAAGGTGCCCGAGGCAGCAATAGACGCATGGAGACAAGTCTGCTGGAGGACGATGTATTGAATCGGGACGCAATTCGCGTGGTCCATCGTCATTAGGTGGCCCTGAATGTTACAATTCACTATCAGTTTTTCGTCCGATTCGAAAATCTTTGACTCACAGCAGAACGGCCATAAGGTGCCCGAGGCAGCAATAGACGCATGGAGACAAGTCTGCTGGAGGACGATGTATTGAATCGGGACGCAGTTTGAGTGTTCCATCGTCATTAGGAGGCCCTGAACGTTACAATTCACTATCAGTTTTTCGTCCGATACGAAAATCTTTGACTCACAGCAGAACGGCCATTAGGTGCCCGAGGCAGCAATCGACCCATGGAGACAAGTCTGCTGGAGGACGACGTATTGAATCGAGACGCAATTTGAGTGATCCATCGTCATTAGGAGGCCCTGAACGTTACAATTCACTATCAGTTTTTCGTCCCATTCGATAATCTAGAGTCACAGCAGAACGGCCATAAGGTGCCGGAGGCAGCAATAGACCCATGGAGTCAAGTCGGCTGGAGGACGATGTATTGAATCGGGACGCAATTTGAGTGATCCATCGTCTTTAGGAGGCCCTGAACGTTACAATTCACTATCAGTTTTTCGTCCCATTCGATAATCTAGACTTACAGCAAAACGTCCATAACGTGCCCGAGGCAGCAATACACCCATGGAGTCAAGTCGGCTGGAGGACGATGTATTGAATCGGGACGTAATTTGAGTGATCCATCGTCATTAGGTGGCCCTGAATGTTACAATTCACTATCAGTTTTTCGTCCGATACGAAAATCTTTGACTCACAGCAGAACGGCCATTAGGTGCCCGAGGCAGCAATCGACCCATGGAGACAAGTCTGCTGGAGGACGACGTATTGAATCGAGACGCAATTTGAGTGATCCATCGTCATTAGGAGGCCCTGAACGTTACAATTCACTATCAGTTTTTCGTCCGATTCAATAATCTAGAATCACAGCTGCCCGAGGCAGCAATAGTCCCATGGAGTCAAGTCGGCTAGTGGACGATGTATTGAATCGAGACGCAATTTGAGTGATCCATCGTCATTAGGAGGCCCTGAACGTTACAATTCACTATCAGTTTTTCGTCCATTCGATAATCTAGACTCACAGCAGAACGGCCATAAGGTGCCCGAGGCAGCAATAGACCCATGGAGTCAAGTCTGCTGGAGGACGATGTATTGAATCGGGACGCAATTTGAGTGATCCATCGTCATTAGGTGGCCCTGAACGTTACAATTCACTATCAGTTTTTCGTCCCATTCGATAATCTAGATTCACAGCAGAATGGCCATAAGGTGCCCGAGGCAGCAATAGACCCATGGAGTCAACTCGGCTGGAGGACAATGTATTGAATCGGGACGCAATTTGCGTGGTCCATCGTCATTAGGTGGCCCTGAATGTTACAATTCACTATCAGTTTTTCGTCCGATACGAAAATCTTTGACTCACAGCAGAACGGCCATTAGGTGCCCGAGGCAGCAATCGACCCATGGAGACAAGTCTGCTGGAGGACGACGTATTGAATCGGGACGCAATTTGAGTGATCCATCGTCATTAGGTGGCCCTGAACGTTACAATTCAGTATCAGTTTTTCGTCCATTCGATAATCTAGACTCACAGCAGAACGGCCATAAGGTGCCCGAGGCAGCAATAGACCCATGGAGTCAAGTCGGCTGGAGGACGATGTAATGAATCGGGACGCAATTTGAGTGATCCATCGTCATTAGGAGGCCCTGAACGTTACAATTCACTATCAGTTTTTCGTCCCATTCGATAATCTAGACTCACAGCAGAACGGCCATAAGGTGCCCGAGGCAGCAATAGACCCATGGAGACAAGTCTGCTGGAGGACGATGTATTGAATCGGGACGCAATTTGAGTGATCCATCGTCATTAGGAGGACCTGAACGTTACAATTCACTATCAGTTTTTTGTTCCATTCGATAATCTAGACTCACAGCAGAACGGCCATAAGGTGCCCGAGGCAGCAATAGACCCATGGAGTCAAGTCGGCTGGAGGACGATGTATTGAATCGGGACGCAATTTGAGTGATCCATCGCCATTAGGTGGCCCTGAACGTTACAATTCACTATCAGTTTTTCGTCCGATTCGAAAATCTTTGACTCACAGCAGAACGGCCATAAGGTGCCCGAGGCAGCAATAGACGCATGGAGACAAGTCTGCTGGAGGACGATGTATTGAATCGGGACGCAATTCGCGTGGTCCATCGTCATTAGGTGGCCCTGAATGTTACAATTCACTATCAGTTTTTCGTCCGATTCGAAAATCTTTGACTCACAGCAGAACGGCCATAAGGTGCCCGAGGCAGCAATAGACGCATGGAGACAAGTCTGCTGGAGGACGATGTATTGAATCGGGACGCAGTTTGAGTGTTCCATCGTCATTAGGAGGCCCTGAACGTTACAATTCACTATCAGTTTTTCGTCCGATTCGAAAATCTTTGAGTCAGAGCAGGCCTGCCATAAGGTGCCCTAGGCAGCAATAGACCCATGGAGACAAGTCTGCTGGAGGACGATGTATTGAATCGGGACGCAATTTGAGTGATCCATCGTCATTAGGTGGCCCTGAACATTACAATTCACTATCAGTTTTTCATCCCATTCTATAATCTAGACTCACAGCAGAACGGAGATAAGGTGCCCGAGGCAGCAATAGTCCCATGGAGTCAAGTCGGCTAGTGGACGATGTACTGAATCGGGACGCAATTTGTGTGGTCCATCGTCATTAGGTGGCCCTGAACGTTACAATTCACTATCAGTTTTTCGTCCCATTCGATAATCTAGATTCACAGCAGAACGGCCATACGGTGCCCGAGGCAGCAATAGACCCATGGAGTCAACTCGGCTGGAGGACAATGTATTGAATCGGGACGCAATTTGCGTGGTCCATCGTCATTAGGTGGCCCTGAATGTTACAATTCACTATCTGTTTTTCGTCCGATACGAAAATCTTTGACTCACAGCAGAACGGCCATTAGGTGCCCGAGGCAGCAATCGACCCATGGAGACAAGTCTGCTGGAGGACGACGTATTGAATCGAGACGCAATTTGAGTGATCCATCGTCATTAGGAGGCCCTGAACGTTACAATTCACTATCAGTTTTTCGTCCCATTCGATAATCTAGAGTCACAGCAGAACGGCCATAAGGTGCCGGAGGCAGCAATAGACCCATGGAGTCAAGTCGGCTGGAGGACGATGTATTGAATCGGGACGCAATTTGAGTGATCCATCGTCTTTAGGAGGCCCTGAACGTTACAATTCACTATCAGTTTTTCGTCCCATTCGATAATCTAGACTTACAGCAAAACGTCCATAACGTGCCCGAGGCAGCAATACACCCATGGAGTCAAGTCGGCTGGAGGACGATGTATTGAATCGGGACGTAATTTGAGTGATCCATCGTCATTAGGTGGCCCTGAACGTTACAATTCACTATCAGTTTTTCGTCCCATTCGATAATCTAGACTCACAGCAGAACGGCCATAAGGTGCCCGAGGCAGCAATAGACCCATGGAGACAAGTCGGCTGGGGACGATGTATTGAATCGGGACGCAATTTGAGTGATCCATCGTCATTAGGTGGCCCTGAACGTTACAATTCACTATCAGTTTTTCGTCCCATTCGATAATCTAGATTCACAGCAGAACGGCCATAAGGTGCCCGAGGCAGCAATAGACCCATGGAGTCAACTCGGCTGGAGGACAATGTATTGAATCGGGACGCAATTTGCGTGGTCCATCGTCGTTACGTGGCCCTGAATGTTACAAATCACTATCAGTTTTTCGTCCGATACGAAAATCTTTGACTCACAGCAGAACGGCCATTAGGTGCCCGAGGCAGCAATCGACCCATGGAGACAAGTCTGCTGGAGGACGACGTATTGAATCGGGACGCAATTTGAGTGATCCATCGTCATTAGGAGGCCCTGAACGTTACAATTCACTATCAGTTTTTCGTCCCATTCGATAATCTAGACTCACAGCAGAACGGCCATAAGGTGCCCGAGGCAGCAATAGACCCATGGAGTCAAGTCGGCTGGAGGTCGATGTATTGAATCGGGACGCAATTTGAGTGATCCATCGTCATTAGGAGACCCTGAACGTTACAATTCACTATCAGTTTATCGTCCCATTCGATAATCTAGACTCACAGCAGAACGGCCATAAGGTGCCCGAGGCAGCAATAGCCCCATGGAGTCAAGTCGGCTGGAGGACGATGTATTGAATCGGGACGCAATTTGAGTGTTCCATCGTCATTAGGAGGCCCTGAACGTTACAATTCACTATCAGTTTTTCGTGCCATTCGATAATCTAGACTCACAGCAGAACGGCCATAAGGTGCCCGAGGCAGCAATAGACCCATGGGGTCAAGTCGGCTGGAGGACGATGTATTGAATCGGGACGCAATTTGAGTGATCCATCGCCATTAGGTGGCCCTGAACGTTACAATTCACTATCAGTTTTTCGTCCGATTCGAAAATCTTTGACTCACAGCAGAACGGCCATAAGGTGCCCGAGGCAGCAATAGACGCATGGAGACAAGTCTGCTGGAGGACGATGTATTGAATCGGGACGCAATTTGAGTGTTCCATCGTCTTTAGGAGGCCTTGAACGTTACAATTCACTATCAGTTTTTCGTCCGATTCGAAAATCTTTGAGTCACAGCAGACCTGCCATAAGGTGACCGAGGCAGCAATAGACCCATGGAGACAAATCTGCTGGAGGACGTTGTATTGAATCGGGACGCAATTTGAGTGATCCATCGTCATTAGGTGGCCCTGAACGTTACAATTCACTATCAGTTTTTCATCCCATTCAGTAATCTAGACTCACAGCTGCCCGAGGCAGCAATAGTCCCATGGAGTCAAGTCGGCTAGTGGACGATGTACTGAATCGGGACGCAATTTGTGTGGTCCATCGTCATTAGGTGGCCCTGAATGTTACAAATCACTATCAGTTTTTCGTCCGATACGAAAATCTTTGACTCACAGCAGAACGGCCATTAGGTGCCCGAGGCAGCAATCGACCCATGGAGACAAGTCTGCTGGAGGACGACGTATTGAATCGAGACGCAATTTGAGTGATCCTTCGTCATTAGGAGGCCCTGAACGTTACAATTCACTATCAGTTTTTCGTCCATTCGATAATCTAGACTCACAGCAGAACGGCCATAAGGTGCCCGACGCAGCAATAGACCCATGGAGTCAAGTCGGCTGGAGGACGATGTATTGAATCGGGACGCAATTTGAGTGATCCATCGTCATTAGGAGGCCCTGAACGTTACAATTCACTATCAGTTTTTCGTCCCATTCGATAATCTAGACTCACAGCAGAACGGCCATAAGGTGCCCGAGGCAGCAATCGACCCATGGAGTCAACTCGGCTGGAGGACAATGTATTGAATCGGGACGCAATTTGCATGGTCCATCGTCATTAGGTGGCCCTGAACGTTACAATTCACTATCAGTTTTTCGTCCGATGCGAAAATCTTTGACTCACGGCAGAACGGCCATAAGGTGCCCGAGGCAGCAATAGACGCATGGAGACAACTCTGCTGGAGGACGATGTATTGAATCGGGACGCAATTCGCGTGGTCCATCGTCATTAGGTGGCCCTGAATGTTACAATTCACTATCAGTTTTTCGTCCGATTCGAAAATCTTTGACTCACAGCAGAACGGCCATAAGGTGCCCGAGGCAGCAATAGACGCATGGAGACAAGTCTGCTGGAGGACGATGTATTGAATCGGGACGCAGTTTGAATGTTCCATCGTCATTAGGAGGCCCTGAACGTTACAATTCACTATCAGTTTTTCGTCCGATTCGAAAATCTTTGAGTCACAGCAGGCCTGCCATAAGGTGCCCTAGGCAGCAATAGACCCATGGGGACAAGTCTGCTGGAGGACGATGTATTGAATCGGGACGCAATTTGAGTGATCCATCGTCATTAGGTGGCCCTGAACGTTACAATTCACTATCAGTTTTTCATCCCATTCTATAATCTAGACTCACAGCAGGACGGACATAAGGTGCCCGAGGCAGCAATAGTCCCATGGAGTCAAGTCGGCTAGTGGACGATGTACTGAATCGGGACGCAATTTGTGTGGTCCATCGTCATTAGGTGGCCCTGAACGTTACAATTCACTATCAGTTTTTCGTCCCATTCGATAATCTAGATTCACAGCAGAACGGCCATAAGGTGCCCGAGGCAGCAATAGACCCATGGAGTCAACTCGGCTGGAGGACAATGTATTGAATCGGGACGCAATTTGCGTGGTCCATCGTCATTAGGTGGCCCTGAATGTTACAATTCACTATCAGTTTTTCGTCCGATACGAAAATCTTTGACTCACAGCAGAACGGCCATTAGGTGCCCGAGGCAGCAATCGACCCATGGAGACAAGTCTGCTGGAGGACGACGTATTGAATCGAGACGCAATTTGAGTGATCCATCGTCATTAGGAGGCCCTGAACGTTACAATTCACTATCAGTTTTTCGTCCCATTCGATAATCTAGAGTCACAGCAGAACGGCCATAAGGTGCCCGAGGCAACAATAGACCCATGGAGTCAAGTCGGCTGGAGGACGATGTATTGAATCGGGACGCAATTTGAGTGATCCATCGTCTTTAGGAGGCCCTGAACGTTACAATTCACTATCAGTTTTTCGTCCCATTCGATAATCTAGACTTACAGCAGAACGGCCATAAGGTGCCCGAGGCAGCAATACACCCATGGAGTCAAGTCGGCTGGAGGACGATGTATTGAATCGGGACGTAATTTGAGTGATCCATCGTCATTAGGTGGCCCTGAACGTTACAAATCACTATCAGTTTTTCGTCCCATTCGATAATCTAGACTCACAGCAGAACGGCCATAAGGTGCCCGAGGCAGCAATAGACCCATGGAGACAAGTCGGCTGGGGACGATGTATTGAATCGGGACGCAATTTGAGTGATCCATCGTCATTAGGTGGCCCTGAACGTTACAATTCACTATCAGTTTTTCGTCCCATTCGATAATCTAGATTCACAGCAGAACGGCCATAAGGTGCCCGAGGCAACAATAGACCCATGGAGTCAACTCGGCTGGAGGACAATGTATTGAATCGGGACGCAATTTGCGAGGTCCATCGTAATTAGGTGGCCCTGAATGTTACAATTCACTATCAGTTTTTCGTCCGATACGAAAATCTTTGACTCACAGCAGAACGGCCATTAGGTGCCCGAGGCAGCAATCGACCCATGGAGACAAGTCTGCTGGAGGACGACGTATTGAATCGGGACGCAATTTGAGTGATCCATCGTCATTAGGAGGCCCTGAACGTTACAATTCACTATCAGTTTTTCGTCCATTCGATAATCTAGACTCACAGCAGAACGGCCATAAGGTGCCCGATGCAGCAATAGACCCATGGAGTCAAGTCGGCTGGAGGACGATGTATTGAATCGGGACGCAATTTGAGTGATCCATCGTCATTAGGAGGCCCTGAACGTTACAATTCACTATCAGTTTTTCGTCCCATTCGATAATCTAGACTCACAGCAAAACGGCCATAAGGTGCCCGAGGCAGCAATAGACCCATAGGGTCAAGTCGGCTGGAGGACGATGTATTGAATCTGGACGCAATTTGAGTGATCCATCGCCATTAGGTGGCCCTGAACGTTACAATTCACTATCAGTTTTTCGTCCCATTCGATAATCTAGACTCACAGCAGAACGGCCATAAGGTGCCCGAGGTAGCAATAGACCCATGGAGACAAGTCTGCTGGAGGACGATGTATTGAATCGGGACGCAATTTGAGTGATCCATCGTCATTAGGAGGACCTGAACGTTACAATTCACTATCAGTTTTTTGTCCCATTCGATAATCTAGACTCACAGCAGAACGGCCATAAGGTGCCCGAGGCAGCAATACACCCATGGAGTCAAGTCGGCTGGAGGACGATGTATTGAATCGGGACGCAATTTGAGTGATCCATCGTCATTAGGAGGCCCTGAACGTTACAATTCACTATCAGTTTTTCGTCCCATTCGATAATCTAGACTCACAGCAGAACGGCCATAAGGTGCCCGAGGCAGCAATAGACCCATGGAGTCAAGTCGGCTGGAGGACGATGTATTGAATCGGGACGCAATTTGAGTGTTCCATCGTCATTAGGAGGCCCTGAACGTTACAATTCACTATCAGTTTTTTTAGCCATTCGATAATCTAGACTCACAGCAGAACGGCCATAAGGTGCCCGAGGCAGCAATAGACCCATGGGGTAAAGTCGGCTGGAGGACGATGTATTGAATCGGGACGCAATTTGAGTGTTCCATCGTCTTTAGGAGGCCCTGAACGTTACAATTCACCATCAGTTTTTCGTCCGATTCGAAAATCTTTGAGTCACAGCAGACCTGCCATAAGGTGACCGAGGCAGCAATAGACCCATGGAGACAAAACTGCTGGAGGACGTTGTATTGAATCGGGACGCAATTTGAGTGATCCATCGTCATTAGGTGGCCCTGAACGTTACAATTCACTATCAGTTTTTCATCCCATTCAATAATCTAGACTCACAGCTGCCCGAGGCAGCAATAGTCCCATGGAGTCAAGTCGGCTAGTGGACGATGTACTGAATCGGGACGCAATTTGTGTGGTCCATCGTCATTAGGTGGCCCTGAATGTTACAAATCACTATCAGTTTTTCGTCCGATACGAAAATCTTTGACTCAACGCAGAACGGCCATTACGTGCCCGAGGCAGCAATAGACCCATGGAGTCAAGTCGGCTGGAGGACGATGTATTGAATCGGGACGCAATTTGAGTGATCCATCGTCTTTAGGAGGCCTTGAACGTTACAATTCACTATCAGTTTTTCGTCCCATTCGATAATCTAGACTTACAGCAGAACGGCCATAAGGTGCCCGAGGCAGCAATACACCCATGGAGTCAAGTCGGCTGGAGGACGATGTATTGAATCGGGACGTAATTTGAGTGATCCATCGTCATTAGGTGGCCCTGAACGTTACAATTCACTATCAGTTTTTCGTCCCATTCGATAATCTAGACTCACAGCAGAACGGCCATAAGGTGCCCGAGGCAGCAATAGACCCATGGAGACAAGTCGGCTGGGGACGATGTATTGAATCGGGACGCAATTTGAGTGATGCATCGTCATTAGGTGGCCCTGAACGTTACAATTCACTATCAGTTTTTCGTCCCATTCGATAATCTAGATTCACAGCAGAACGGCCATAAGGTGCCCGAGGCAGCAATAGACCCATGGAGTCAACTCGGCTGGAGGACAATGTATTGAATCGGGACGCAATTTGCGTGGTCCATCGTCATTAGGTGGCCCTGAATGTTACAATTCACTATCAGTTTTTCGTCCGATACGAAAATCTTTGACTCACAGCAGAACGGCCATTAGGTGCCCGAGGCAGCAATCGACCCATGGAGACAAGTCTGCTGGAGGACGACGTATTGAATCGGGACGCAATTTGAGTGATCCATCGTCATTAGGAGGCCCTGAACGTTACAATTCACTATCAGTTTTTCGTCCATTCGATAATCTAGACTCACAGCAGAACGGCCATAAGGTGCCCTAGGCAGCAATAGACGCATGGAGACAAGTCTGCTGAAGGACGATGTATTGAATCGGGACGCAATTTGAGTGTTCCATCGTCATTAGGAGGCCCTGAACGTTACAATTCACTATCAGTTTTTCGTCCGATTCGAAAATCTTTGAGTCACAGCAGGCCTGCCATAAGGTGCCCGAGGCAGCAATAGACCCATGAACACAAGTCTGCTGGAGGACGATGTATTGAATCGGGACGCAATTTGAGTGATCCATCGTCATTAGGTGGCCCTGAACGTTACAATTCACTATCAGTTTTTTGTCCCATTCGATAATCTAGACTCACAGCAGAACGGCCATAAGGTGCCCGAGGCAGCAATAGACCCATGGAGACAAGTCTGCTGGAGGACGATGTATTGAATCGGGACGCAATTTGAGTGATCCATCGTCATTAGGTGGCCCTGAACGTTACAATTCACTATCAGTTTTTCGTCCCATTCGATAATATAGATTCACAGCAGAACGGCCATAAGGTGCCCGAGGCAGCAATAGACCCATGGAGTCAACTCGGCTGGAGGACAATGTATTGAATCGGGACGCAATTTGCGTGGTCCATCGTCATTAGGTGGCCCTGAATGTTACAATTCACTATCAGTTTTTCGTCCGATACGAAAATCTTTGACTCACAGCAGAACGGCCATTAGGTGCCCGAGGCAGCAATCGACCCATGGAGACAAGACTGCTGGAGGACGACGTATTGAATCGGGACGCAATTTGAGTGATCCATCGTCATTAGGAGGCCCTGAACGTTACAATTCACTATCAGGTTTTCGTCCATTCGATAATCTAGACTCACAGCAGAACGGCCATAAGGTGCCCGAGGCAGCAATAGACCCATGGAGTCAAGTCGGCTGGAGGACGATGTATTGAATCGGGACGCAATTTGAGTGATCCATCGTCATTAGGAGGCCCTGAACGTTACAATTCACTATCAGTTTTTCGTCCCATTCGATAATCTAGACTCACAGCAGAACGGCCATAAGGTGCCCGAGGCAGCAATAGACCCATGGAGACAAGTCTGCTGGAGGACGATGTATTGAATCGGGACGCAATTTGAGTGATCCATCGTCATTAGGAGGACCTGAACGTTACAATTCACTATCAGTTTTTCGTCCGATACGAAAATCTTTGACTCACAGCAGAACGGCCATTAGGTGCCCGAGGCAGCAATCGACCCATGGAGACAAGTCTGCTGGAGGACGACGTATTGAATCGAGACGCAATTTGAGTGATCCATCGTCATTAGGAGGCCCTGAACGTTACAATTCACTATCAGTTTTTCGTCCCATTCGATAATCTAGAGTCACAGCAGAACGGCCATAAGGTGCCGGAGGCAGCAATAGACCCATGGAGTCAAGTCGGCTGGAGGGCGATGTATTGAATCGGGACGCAATTTGAGTGATCCATCGTCTTTAGGAGGCCCTGAACGTTACATTTCACTATCAGTTTTTCGTCCCATTCGATAATCTAGACTTACAGCAGAACGTCCATAAGGTGTCCGAGGCAGCAATACACCCATGGAGTCAAGTCGGCTGGAGGACGATGTATTGAATCGGGACGTAATTTGAGTGATCCATCGTCATTAGGTGGCCCTGAACGTTACAATTCACTATCAGTTTTTCGTCCCATTCGATAATCTAGATTCACAGCAGAACGGCCATAAGGTGCCCGAGGCAGCAATAGACCCATGGAGTCAACTCGGCTGGAGGACAATGTATTGAATCGGGACGCAATTTGCGTGGACCATCGTCATTACGTGGCCCTGAATGTTACAATTCACTATCAGTTTTTCGTCCGATACGAAAATCTTTGACTCACAGCAGAACGGCCATTAGGTGCCCGAGGCAGCAATCGACCCATGGAGACAAGTCTGCTGGAGGACGACGTATTGAATCGGGACGCAATTTGAGTGATCCATCGTCATTAGGAGGCCCTGAACGTTACAATTCACTATCAGCTTTTCGTCCCATTCGATAATCTAGACTCACAGCAGAACGGCCATAAGGGGCCCGAGGCAGCAATAGACCCATGGAGTCAAGTCGGCTGGAGGACGATGTATTGAATCGGGACGCAATTTGAGTGATCCATCGTCATTAGGAGGCCCTGAACGTTACAATTCACTATCAGTTTTTCGTCCCATTCGATAATCTAGACTCACAGCAGAACGGCCATAAGGTGCCCGAGGCAGCAATAGACCCATGGAGTCAAGTCGGCTGGAGGACGATGTATTGAATCGGGACGCAATTTGAGTGTTCCATCGTCATTAGGAGGCCCTGAACGTTACAATTCACTATCAGTTTTTCGTCCGATTCGAAAATCTTTGAGTCACAGCAGGCCTGCCATAAGGTGCCCTAGGCAGCAATAGACCCATGGAGACAAGTCGGCTGGGGACGATGTATTGAATCGGGACGCAATTTGAGTGATCCATCGTCATTAGGTGGCCCTGAACGTTACAATTCACTATCAGTTTTTCGTCCCATTCGATAATCTAGATTCACAGCAGAACGGCCATAAGGTGCCCGAGGCAGCAATAGACCCATGGAGTCAACTCGGCTGGAGGACAATGTATTGAATCGGGACGCAATTTGCGTGGTCCATCGTCATTACGTGGCCCTGAATGTTACAATTCAGTATCAGTTTTTCGTCCGATACGAAAATCTTTGACTCACAGCAGAAGGGCCATTAGGTGCCCGAGGCAGCAATCGACCCATGGAGACAAGTCTGCTGGAGGACGACCTATTGAATCGGGACGCAATTTGAGTGATCCATCGTCATTAGGAGGCCCTGAACGTTACAATTCACTATCAGTTTTTCGTCCCATTCGATAATCTAGACTCACAGCAGAACGGCCATAAGGGGCCCGAGGCAGCAATAGACCCATGGAGTCAAGTCGGCTGGAGGACGATGTATTGAATCGGGACGCAATTTGAGTGATCCATCGTCATTAGGAGGCCCTGAACGTTACAATTCACTATCAGTTTTTCGTCCCATTCGATAATCTAGACTCACAGCAGAACGGCCATAAGGTGCCCGAGGCAGCAATAGACCCATGGAGTCAAGTCGGCTGGAGGACGATGTATTGAATCGGGACGCAATTTGAGTGTTCCATCGTCATTAGGAGGCCCTGAACGTTACAATTCACTATCAGTTTTTCGTGCCATTCGATAATCTAGACTCACAGCAGAACGGCCATAAGGTGCCCGAGGCAGCAATAGACCCATGGGGTCAAGTCGGCTGGAGCACGATGTATTGAATCGGGACGCAATTTGAGTGATCCATCGCCATTAGGTGGCCCTGAACGTTACAATTCACTATCAGTTTTTCGTCCGATTCGAAAATCTTTGACTCACAGCAGAACGGCCATAAGGTGCCCGAGGCAGCAATAGACGCATGGAGACAAGTCTGCTGGAGGACGATGTATTGAATCGGGACGCAATTTGAGTGTTCCATCGTCTTTAGGAGGCCCTGAACGTTACAATTCACTATCAGTTTTTCGTCCGATTCGAAAATCTTTGAGTCACAGCAGACCTGCCATAAGGTGACCGAGGCAGCAATAGACCCATGGAGACAAATCTGCTGGAGGACGTTGTATTGAATCGGGACGCAATTTGAGTGATCCATCGTCATTAGGTGGCCCTGAACGTTACAATTCACTATCAGTTTTTCATCCCATTCAATAATCTAGACTCACAGCTGCCCGAGGCAGCAATAGTCCCATGGAGTCAAGTCGGCTAGTGGACGATGTACTGAATCGGGACGCAATTTGTGTGGTCCATCGTCATTAGGTGGCCCTGAATGTTACAAATCACTATCAGTTTTTCGTCCGATACGAAAATCTTTGACTCACAGCAGAACGGCCATTAGGTGCCCGAGGCAGCAATCGACCCATGGAGACAAGTCTGCTGGAGGACGACGTATTGAATCGAGACGCAATTTGAGTGATCCTTCGTCATTAGGAGGCCCTGAACGTTACAATTCACTATCAGTTTTTCGTCCATTCGATAATCTAGACTCACAGCAGAACGGCCATAAGGTGCCCGACGCAGCAATAGACCCATGGAGTCAAGTCGGCTGGAGGACGATGTATTGAATCGGGACGCAATTTGAGTGATCCATCGTCATTAGGAGGCCCTGAACGTTACAATTCACTATCAGTTTTTCGTCCCATTCGATAATCTAGACTCACAGCAGAACGGCCATAAGGTGCCCGAGGCAGCAATAGACCCATGGAGTCAACTCGGCTGGAGGACAATGTATTGAATCGGGACGCAATTTGCGTGGTCCATCGTCATTAGGTGGCCCTGAACGTTACAATTCACTATCAGTTTTTCGTCCGATGCGAAAATCTTTGACTCACGGCAGAACGGCCATAAGGTGCCCGAGGCAGCAATAGACGCATGGAGACAACTCTGCTGGAGGACGATGTATTGAATCGGGACGCAATTCGCGTGGTCCATCGTCATTAGGTGGCCCTGAATGTTACAATTCACTATCAGTTTTTCGTCCGATTCGAAAATCTTTGACTCACAGCAGAACGGCCATAAGGTGCCCGAGGCAGCAATAGACGCATGGAGACAAGTCTGCTGGAGGACGATGTATTGAATCGGGACGCAGTTTGAGTGTTCCATCGTCATTAGGAGGCCCTGAACGTTACAATTCACTATCAGTTTTTCGTCCGATTCGAAAATCTTTGAGTCACAGCAGGCCTGCCATAAGGTGCCCGAGGCAGCAATAGACCCATGAACACAAGTCTGCTGGAGGACGATGTATTGATCGGGACGCAATTTGAGTGATCCATCGTCATTAGGTGGCCCTGAACGTTACAATTCGCTATCAGTTTTTTGTCCCATTCGATAATCTAGACTCACAGCAGAACGGCCATAAGGTGCCCGAGGCAGCAATAGACCCATGGAGTCAACTCGGCTGGAGGACAATGTATTGAATCGGGACGCAATTTGCGTGGTCCATCGTCATTAGGTGGCCCTGAATGTTACAATTCACTATCAGTTTTTCGTCCGATACGAAAATCTTTGACTCACAGCAGAACGGCCATTAGGTGCCCGAGGCAGCAATCGACCCATGGAGACAAGTCTGCTGGAGGACGACGTATTGAATCGGGACGCAATTTGAGTGATCCATCGTCATTAGGAGGCCCTGAACGTTACAATTCACTATCAGTTTTTCGTCCATTCGATAATCTAGACTCACAGCAGAACGGCCATAAGGTGCCCGAGGCAGCAATAGACCCATGGAGTCAAGTCGGCTGGAGGACGATGTATTGAATCGGGACGCAATTTGAGTGATCCATCGTCATTAGGAGGCCCTGAACGTTACAATTCACTATTAGTTTTTCGTCCCATTCGATAATCTAGACTCACAGCAGAACGGCCATAAGGTGCCCGAGGCAGCAATAGACCCATGGAGACAAGTCTGCTGGAGGACGATGTATTGAATCGGGACGCAATTTGAGTGATCCATCGTCATTAGGAGGACCTGAACGTTACAATTCACTATCAGTTTTTTGTCCCATTCGATAATCTAGACTCACAGCAGAACGGCCATAAGGAGCCCGAGGCAGCAATAGACCCATGGAGTCAAGTCGGCTGGAGGACGATGTATTGAATCGGGACGCAATTTGAGTGATCCATCGTCATTAGATGGCCCTGAACGTTACAATTCACTATCAGTTTTTTGTCCCATTCGATAATCTAGACTCACAGCAGAACGGCCATAAGGTGCCCGAGGCAGCAATAGACCCATGGAGACAAGTCTGCTGGAGGACGATGTATTGAATCGGGACGCAATTTGAGTGATCCATCGTCATTAGGTGGCCCTGAACGTTACAATTCACTATCAGTTTTTCGTCCCATTCGATAATCTAGATTCACAGCAGAACGGCCATAAGGTGCCCGAGGCAGCAATAGACCCATGGAGTCAACTCGGCTGGAGGACAATGTATTGAATCGGGACGCAATTTGCGTGGTCCATCGTCATTAGGTGGCCCTGAATGTTACAATTCACTATCAGTTTTTCGTCCGATACGAAAATCTTTGACTCACAGCAGAACGGCCATTAGGTGCCCGAGGCAGCAATCGACCCATGGAGACAAGTCTGCTGGAGGACGACGTATTGAATCGGGACGCAATTTGAGTGATCCATCGTCATTAGGAGGCCCTGAACGTTACAATTCACTATCAGTTTTTCGTCCATTCGATAATCTAGACTCACAGCAGAACGGCCATAAGGTGCCCGAGGCAGCAATAGACCCATGGAGTCAAGTCGGCTGGAGGACGATGTATTGAATCGGGACGCAATTTGAGTGATCCATCGTCATTAGGAGGCCCTGAACGTTACAATTCACTATCAGTTTTTCGTCCCATTCGATAATCTAGACTCACAGCAGAACGGCCATAAGGTGCCCGAGGCAGCAATAGACCCATGGAGTCAAGTCGGCTGGAGGACGATGTATTGAATCGGGACGCAATTTGAGTGTTCCATCGTCATTAGGAGGACCTGAACGTTACAATTCACTATCAGTTTTTTGTCCCATTCGATAATCTAGACTCACAACAGAACGGCCATAAGGTGCCCGAGGCAGCAATAGACCCATGGAGTCAAGTCGGCTGGAGGACGATGTATTGAATCGGGACGCAATTTGAGTGATCCATCGTCATTAGGTGGCCCTGAACGTTACAATTCACTATCAGTTTTTCGTCCGATTCGAAAATCTTTGACTCACAGCAGAACGGCCATAAGGTGCCCGAGGCAGCAATAGACGCATGGAGACAAGTCTGCTGGAGGACGATGTATTGAATCGGGACGCAATTCGCGTGGTCCATCGTCATTAGGTGGCCCTGAATGTTATAAATCACTATCAGTTTTTCGTCCGATTCGAAAATCTTTGACTCACAGCAGAACGGCCATAAGGTGCCCGAGGCAGCAATAGACGCATGGAGACAAGTCTGCTGGAGGACGATGTATTGAATCGGGACGCAGTTTGAGTGTTCCATCGTCATTAGGAGGCCCTGAACGTTACAATTCACTATCAGTTTTTCGTCCGATTCGAAAATCTTTTAGTCACAGGAGGCCTGCCATAAGGTGCCCGAGGCAGCAATAGACCCATGGAGACAAGTCTGCTGGAGGACGATGTATTGAATCGGGACGGAATTTGAGTGATCCATCGTCATTAGGTGGCCCTGAACGTTACAATTCACTATAAGTTTTTCATCCCATTCTATAATCTAGACTCACAGCAGAACGGACATAAGGTGCCCGAGGCAGCAATAGTCCCATGGAGTCAAGTCGGCTAGTGGACGATGCACTGAATCGGGACGCAATTTGTGTGGTCCATCGTCATTAGGTGGCCCTGAACGTTACAATTCACTATCAGTTTTTCGTCCCATTCGATAATCTAGATTCACAGCAGAACGCCCGTAAGGTGCCCGAGGCAGCGATAGACCCATGGAGTCAACTCGGCTGGAGGACAATGTATTGAATCGGGACGCAATTTGCGTGGTCCATCGTCATTTGGTGGCCCTGAATGTTACAATTCACTATCAGTTTTTCGTCCGATACGAAAATCTTTGACTCACAGCAGAACGGCCATTAGGTGCCCGAGGCAGCAATCGACCCATGGAGACAAGTCTGCTGGAGGACGACGTATTGAATCGAGACGCAATTTGAGTGATCCATCGTCATTAGGAGGCCCTGAACGTTACAATTCACTATCAGTTTTTTGTCCCATTCGATAATCTAGAGTCACAGCAGAACGGCCATAAGGTGCCCGAGGCAGCAATAGACCCATGGAGTCAAGTCGGCTGGAGGACGATGTATTGAATCGGGACGCAATTTGAAAGATCCATCGTCTTTAGGAGGCCCTGAACGTTACAATTCACTATCAGTTTTTCGTCCCATTCGATAATCTAGACTTACAGCAGAACGGCCATAAGGTGCCCGAGGCAGCAATACACCCATGGAGTCAAGTCGGCTGGAGGACGATGTATTGAATCGGGACGTAATTTGAGTGATCCATCGTCATTAGGTGGCCCTGAACGTTACAATTCACTATCAGTTTTTCGTCCCATTCGATAATCTAGACGCACAGCAGAACGGCCATAAGGAGCCCGAGGCAGCAATAAACCCATGGCGACAAGTCGGCTGGGGACGATGTATTCAATCGGGACGCAATTTGAGTGATCCATCGTCATTAGGTGGCCCTGAACGTTACAATTCACTATCAGTTTTTCGTCCCATTCGATAATCTAGATTCACAGCAGAACGGCCATAAGGTGCCTGAGGCAGCAATAGACCCATGGAGTCAACTCGGCTGGAGGACAATGTATTGAATCGGGACGCAATTTGCGTGGTCCATCGTCATTAGGTGGCCCTGAATGTAACAATTCACTATCAGTTTTTCGTCCGATACGAAAATCTTTGACTCACAGCAGAACGGCCATTAGGTGCCCGAGGCAGCAATCGACCCATGGAGACAAGTCTGCTGGAGGACGACGTATTGAATCGGGACGCAATTTGAGTGATCCATCGTCATTAGGAGGCCCAGAACGTTACAATTCACTATCAGTTTTTCGTCCATTCGATAATCTAGACTCACAGCAGAACGGCCATAAGGTGCCCGAGGCAGCAATAGACCCATGGAGTCAAGTCGGCTGGAGGACGATGTATTGAATCGGGACGCAATTTGAGTGATCCATCGTCATTAGGAGGCCCTGAACGTTACAATTCACTATCAGTTTTTCGTCCCATTCGATAATCTAGACTCACAGCAGAACGGCCATAAGGTGCCCGAGGCAGCAATAGACCCATGGAGTCAAGTCGGCTGGAGGACAATGTATTGAATCGGGACGCAATTTGCGTGGTCCATCGTCATTAGGTGGCCCTGAATGTTGCAATTCACTATCAGTTTCTCGTCCGATACGAAAATCTTTGACTCACAGCAGAACGGCCATTAGGTGCCCGAGGCAGCAATCGACCCATGGAGACAAGTCTGCTGGAGGACGACGTATTGAATCGGGACGCAATTTGAGTGATCCATCGTCATTAGGAGGCCCTGAACGTTACAATTCACTATCAGTTTTTCGTCCATTCGATAATCTAGACTCACAGCAGAACGGCCATAAGGTGCCCGACGCAGCAATAGACCCATGGAGTCAAGTCGGCTGGAGGACGATGTATTGAATCGGGACGCAATTTGAGTGATCCATCGTCATTAGGAGGCCCTGAACGTTACAATTCACTATCAGTTTTTCGTCCCATTCGATAATCTAGACTCACAGCAAAACGGCCATAAGGTGCCCTAGGCAGCAATAGACCCATGGGGTCAAGTCGGCTGGAGGACGATGTATTGAATCTGGACGCAATTTGAGTGATCCATCGCCATTAGGTGGCCCTGAACGTTACAATTCACTATCAGTTTTTCGTCCCATTCGATAATCTAGACTCACAGCAGAACGGCCATAAGGTGCCCGAGGTAGCAATAGACCCATGGTGACAAGTCTGCTGGAGGACGATGTATTGAATCGGGACGCAATTTGAGTGATCCATCGTCATTAGGAGGACCTGAACGTTACAATTCACTATCAGTTTTTTTGTCCCATTCGATAATCTAGACTCACAGCAGAACGGCCATAAGGTGCCCGAGGCAGCAATACACCCATGGAGTCAAGTCGGCTGGAGGACGATGTATTGAATCGGGACGCAATTCGCGTGGTCCATCGTCATTAGGTGGCCCTGAACGTTTCAATTCACTATCAGTTTTTCGTCCGATTCGAAAATCTTTGACTCACAGCAGAACGGCCATAAGGTGCCCTTGGCAGCAATAGACGCATGGAGACAAGTCTGCTGAAGGACGATGTATTGAATCGGGACGCAATTTGAGTGTTCCATCGTCATTAGGAGGCCCTGAACGTTACAATTCACTATCAGTTTTTCGTCCGATTCGAAAATCTTTGAGTCACAGCAGGCCTGCCATAAGGTGCCCGAGGCAGCAATAGACCCATGAACACAAGTCTGCTGGAGGACGATGTATTGAATCGGGACGCAATTTGAGTGATCCATCGTCATTAGGTGGCCCTGAACGTTACAATTCGCTATCAGTTTTTTGTCCCATTCGATAATCTAGACTCACAGCAGAACGGCCATAAGGTGCCCGAGGCAGCAATAGACCCATGGAGACAAGTCTGCTGGAGGACGATGTATTGAATCGGGACGCAATTTGAGTGATCCATCGTCATTAGGTGGCCCTGAACGTTACAATTCACTATCAGTTTTTCGTCCCATTCGATAATCTAGATTCACAGCAGAACGGCCATAAGGTGCCCAGGCAGCAATAGACCCATGGAGTCAACTCGGCTGGAGGACAATGTATTGAATCGGGACGCAATTTGCGTGGTCCATCGTCATTAGGTGGCCCTGAATGTTACAATTCACTATCAGTTTTTCGTCCGATACGAAAATCTTTGACTCACAGCAGAACGGCCATTAGGTGCCCGAGGCAGCAATCGACCCATGGAGACAAGTCTGCTGGAGGACGACGTATTGAATCGGGACGCAATTTGAGTGATCCATCGTCATTAGGAGGCCCTGAACGTTACAATTCACTATCAGTTTTTCGTCCATTCGATAATCTAGACTCACAGCAGAACGGCCATAAGGTGCGCGAGGCAGCAATAGACCCATGGAGTCAAGTCGGCTGGAGGACGATGTATTGAATCGGGACGCAATTTGAGTGATCCATCGTCATTAGGAGGCCCTGAACGTTACAATTCACTATCAGTCTTTCGTCCCATTCGATAATCTAGACTCACAGCAGAACGGCCATAAGGTGCCCGAGGCAGCAATAGACCCATGGAGACAAGTCTGCTGGAGGACGATGTATTGAATCGGGACGCAATTTGAGTGATCCATCGTCATTAGGAGGACCTGAACGTTACAATTCACTATCAGTTTTTTGTCCCATTCGATAATCTAGACTCACAGCAGAACGGCCATAAGGTGCCCGAGGCAGCAATAGACCCATGGAGTCAAGTCGGCTGGAGGACGATGTATTGAATCGGGACGCAATTTGAGTGATCCATCGTCATTAGGAGGACCTGAACGTTACAATTCACTATCAGTTTTTCGTCCGATTCGAAAATCTTTGAGTCACAGCAGGCCTGCCATAAGGTGCCCGAGGCAGCAATAGACCCATGAACACAAGTCTGCTGGAGGACGATGTATTGAATTGGGACGCAATTTGAGTGATCCATCGTCATTAGATGGCCCTGAACGTTACAATTCACTATCAGTTTTTTGTCCCATTCGATAATCTAGACTCACAGCAGAACGGCCATAAGGTGCCCGAGGCAGCAATAGACCCATGGAGACAAGTCTGCTGGAGGACGATGTATTGAATCGGGACGCAATTTGAGTGATCCATCGTCATTAGGTGGCCCTGAACGTTACAATTCACTATCAGTTTTTCGTCCCATTCGATAATCTAGATTCACAGCAGAACGGCCATAAGGTGCCCGAGGCAGCAATAGACCCATGGAGTCAACTCGGCTGGAGGACAATGTATTGAATGGGGACGCAATTTGCGTGGTCCATCGTCTTTAGGTGGCCCTGAATGTTACAATTCACTATCAGTTTTTCGTCCGATACGAAAATCTTTGACTCACAGCAGAACGGCCATTAGGTGCCCGAGGCAGCAATCGACCCATGGAGACAAGTCTGCTGGAGAACGACGTATTGAATCGGGACGCAATTTGAGTGATCCATCGTCATTAGGAGGCCCTGAACGTTACAATTCACTATCAGTTTTTCGTCCATTCGATAATCTAGACTCACAGCAGAACGGCCATAAGGTGCCCGAGGCAGCAATAGACCCATGGAGTCAAGTCGGCTGGAGGACGATGTATTGAATCGGGACGCAATTTGAGTGATCCATCGTCATTAGGAGGCCCTGAACGTTACAATTCACTATCAGTTTTTCGTCCCATTCGATAATCTAGACTCACAGCAGAACGGCCATAAGGTGCCCGAGGCAGCAATAGACCCATGGAGACAAGTCTGCTGGAGGACGATGTATTGAATCGGAACGCAATTTGACTGATCCATCGTCATTAGGAGGACCTGAACGTTACAATTCACTATCAGTTTTTTGTCCCATTCGATAATCTAGACTCACAGCAGAACGGCCATAAGGTGCCCGAGGCAGCAATAGACCCATGGAGTCAAGTCGGCTGGAGGACGATGTATTGAATCGGGACGCAATTAGAGTGATCCATCGTCATTAGGTGGCCCTGAACGTTACAATTCACTATCAGTTTTTCATCCCATTCTATAATCTAGACTCACAGCAGAACGGACATAAGGTGCCCGAGGCAGCAATAGTCCCATGGAGTCAAGTCGGCTAGTGGACGATGTACTGAATCGGGACGCAATTTGTGTGGTCAATCGTCATTAGGTGGCCCTGAACGTTACAATTCACTATCAGTTTTTCGTCCCATTCGATAATCTAGATTCACAGCAGAACGGCCATAAGGTGCCCGAGGCAGCGATAGACCCATGGAGTCAACTCGGCTGGAGGACAATGTATTGAATCGGGACGCAATTTGCGTGGTCCATCGTCATTAGGTGGCCCTGAATGTTACAATTCACTATCAGTTTTTCGTCCGATACGAAAATCTTTGACTCACAGCAGAACGGCCATTAGGTGCCCGAGGCAGCAATCGACCCATGGAGACAAGTCTGCTGGAGGACGACGTATTGAATCGAGACGCAATTTGAGTGATCCATCGTCATTAGGAGGCCCTGAACGTTACAATTCACTATCAGTTTTTCGTCCCATTCGATAATCTAGACTCACAGCAGAACGGCCATAAGGTGCCCGAGGCAGCAATAGACCCATGGAGTCAACTCCGCTGGAGGACAATGTATTGAATCGGGACGCAATTTGCGTGGTCCATCGTCATTAGGTGGCCCTGAATGTTGCAATTCACTATCAGTTTCTCGTCCGATACGAAAATCTTTGACTCACAGCAGAACGGCCATTAGGTGCCCGAGGCAGCAATCGACCCATGGAGACAAGTCTGCTGGAGGAAGACGTATTGAATCGGGACGCAATTTGAGTGATCCATCGTCATTAGGAGGCCCTGAACGTTACAATTCACTATCAGTTTTTCGTCCATTCGATAATCTAGACACACAGCAGAACGGCCATAAGGTGCCCGACGCAGCAATAGACCCATTGAGTCAAGTCGGCTGGAGGACGATGTATTGAATCGGGACGCAATTTGAGTGATCCATCGTCTTTAGGAGGCCCTGAACGTTACAATTCACTATCAGTTTTTCGTCCCATTCGATAATCTAGACTCACAGCAAAACGGCCATAAGGTGCCCGAGGCAGCAATAGACCCATGGGGTCAAGTCGGCTGGAGGACGATGTATTGAATCTGGACGCAATTTGAGTGATCCATCGCCATTAGGTGGCCCTGAACGTTACAATTCACTATCAGTTTTTCGTCCCATTCGATAATCTAGACTCACAGCAGAACGTCCATAAGGTGCCCGAGGTAGCAATAGACCCATGGAGACAAGTCTGCTGGAGGACGATGTATTGAATCGGGACGCAATTTGAGTGATCCATCGTCATTAGGAGGACCTGAACGTTACAATTCACTATCAGTTTTTTGTCCCATTCGATAATCTAGACTCACAGCAGAACGGCCATAAGGTGCCCGAGGCAGCAATACACCCATGGAGTCAAGTCGGCTGGAGGACGATGTATTGAATCGGGACGCAATTCGCGTGGTCCATCGTCATTAGGTGGCCCTGAACGTTACAATTCACTATCAGTTTTTCGTCCGATTCGAAAATCTTTGACTCACAGCAGAACGGCCATAAGGTGCCCTAGGCAGCAATAGACGCATGGAGACAAGTCTGCTGAAGGACGATGTATTGAATCGGGACGCAATTTGAGTGTTCCATCGTCATTAGGAGGCCCTGAACGTTACAATTCACTATCAGTTTTTCGTCCGATTCGAAAATCTTTGAGTCACAGCTGGCCTGCCATAAGGTGCCCGAGGCAGCAATAGACCCATGAACACAAGTCTGCTGGAGGACGATGTATTGAATCGGGACGCAATTTGAGTGATCCATCGTCATTAGGTGGCCCTGAACGTTACAATTCGCTATCAGTTTTTTGTCCCATTCGATAATCTAGACTCACAGCAGAACGGCCATAAGGTGCCCGAGGCAGCAATAGACCCATGGAGACAAGTCTGCTGGAGGACGATGTATTGAATCGGGACGCAATTTGAGTGATCCATCGTCATTAGGTGGCCCTGAACGTTACAATTCACTATCAGTTTTTCGTCCCATTCGATAATCTAGATTCACAGCAGAACGGCCATAAGGTGCCCGAGGCAGCAATAGACCCATGGAGTCAACTCGGCTGGAGGACAATGAATTGAATCGGGACGCAATTTGCGTGGTCCATCGTCATTAGGTGGCCCTGAATGTTACAATTCACTATCAGTTTTTCGTCCGATACGAAAATCTTTGACTCACAGCAGAACGGCCATTAGGTGCCCGAGGCAGCAATCGACCCATGGAGACAAGTCTGCTGGAGGACGACGTATTGAATCGGGACGCAATTTGAGTGATCCATCGTCATTAGGAGGCCCTGAACGTTACAATTCACTATCAGTTTTTCGTCCATTCGATAATCTAGACTCACAGCAGAACGGCCATAAGGTGCCCGAGGCAGCAATAGACCCATGGAGTCAAGTCGGCTGGAGGACGATGTATTGAATCGGGACGCAATTTGAGTGATCCATCGTCATTAGGAGGCCCTGAACGTTACAATTCACTATCAGTTTTTCGTCCCATTCGATAATCTAGACTCACAGCAGAACGGCCATAAGGTGCCCGAGGCAGCAATAGACCCATGGAGACAAGTCTGCTGGAGGACGATGTATTGAATCGGGACGCAATTTGAGTGATCCATCGTCATTAGGAGGACCTGAACGTTACAATTCACTATCAGTTTTTCGTCCCATTCGATAATCTAGACTCACAGCAGAACGGCCATAAGGTGCCCGAGGCAGCAATAGACCCATGGAGACAAGTCTGCTGGAGGACGATGTATTGAATCGGGACGCAATTTGAGTGATCCATCGTCATTAGGAGGACCTGAACGTTACAATTCACTATCAGTTTTTTGTCCCATTCGATAATCTAGACTCACAGCAGAACGGCCATAAGGTGCCCGAGGCAGCAATAGACCCATGGAGTCAAGTCGGCTGGAGGACGATGTATTGAATCGGGACGCAATTTGAGTGATCCATCGTCATTAGGAAGACCTGAACGTTACAATTCACTATCAGTTTTTCGTCCGATTCGAAAATCTTTTAGTCACAGGAGGCCTGCCATAAGGTGCCCGAGGCAGCAATAGACCCATGGAGACAAGTCTGCTGGAGGACGATGTATTGAATCGGGACGCAATTTGAGTGATCCATCGTCATTAGGTGGCCCTGAACGTTACAATTCACTATCAGTTTTTCGTCCCATTCGATAATCTAGATTCACAGCAGAACGGCCATAAGGTGCCCGAGGCAGAGATAGACCCATGGAGTCAACTCGGCTGGAGGACAATGTATTGAATCGGGACGCAATTTGCGTGGTCCATCGTCATTAGGTGGCCCTGAATGTTACAATTCACTATCAGTTTTTCGTCCGATACGAAAATCTTTGACTCACAGCAGAACGGCCATTAGGTGCCCGAGGCAGCAATCGACCCATGGAGTCAAGTCTGCTGGAGGACGATGTATTGAATCGGGACGCAATTTGAGTGATCCATCGTCATTAGGAGGACCTGAACGTTACAATTCACTATCAGTTTTTCGTCCCATTCGATAATCTAGACTCACAGCAGAACGGCCATAAGGTGCCCGAGGCAGCAATAGACCCATGGAGACAAGTCTGCTGGAGGACGATGTATTGAATCGGGACGCAATTTGAGTGATCCATCGTCATTAGGAGGACCTGAACGTTACAATTCACTATCAGTTTTTTGTCCCATTCGATAATCTAGACTCACAGCAGAACGGCCATAAGGTGCCCGAGGCAGCAATAGACGCATGGAGTCAAGTCGGCTGGAGGACGATGTATTGAATCGGGACGCAATTTGAGTGATCCATCGTCATTAGGTGGCCCTGAACGTTACAATTCACTATCAGTTTTTCGTCCGATTCGAAAATTTTTGAGTCACAGCAGGCCCGCCATAAGGTGCCCGAGGCAGCAATAAACCCATGAACACAAGTCAGCTGGAGGACGATGTATTGAATCGGGACGCAATTTGAGTGATCCATCGTCATTAGGTGGCCCTGAACGTTACAATTCACTATCAGTTTTTTGTCCCATTCGATAATCTAGACTCACAGCAGAACGGCCATAAGGTGCCCGAGGCAGCAATAGACCCATGGAGACAAGTCTGCTGGAGGACGATGTATTGAATCGGGACGCAATTTGAGTGATCCATCGTCATTAGGTGGCCCTGAACGTTACAACTCACTATCAGTTTTTCGTCCCATTCGATAATCTAGATTCACAGCAGAACGGCCATAAGGTGCCCGAGGCAGCAATAGACCCATGGAGTCAAGTCGGCTGGAGGACGATGTATTGAATCGGGACGCAATTTGAGTGATCCATCGTCATTAGGTGGCCCTGAACGTTACAATTCACTATCAGTTTTTCGTCCGATTCGAAAATCTTTGACTCACAGCATAACGGCCATAAGGTGCCCGAGGCAGCAATAGACGCATGGAGACAAGTCTGCTGGAGGACGATGTATTGAATCGGGACGCAATTCGCGTGGTCCATCGTCAGTAGGTGGCCCTGAATGTTACAATTCACTATCAGTTTTTCGTCCGATTCGAAAATCTTTGACTCACAGCAGAACGGCCATAAGGTGCCCGAGGCAGCAATAGACGCATGGAGACAAGTCTGCTGGAGGACGATGTATTGAATCGGGACGCAGTTTGAGTGTTCCATCGTCATTAGGAGGCCCTGAACGTTACAATTCACTATCAGTTTTTCGTCCGATTCGAAAATCTTTGAGTCACAGCAGGCCTGCCATAAGGTGCCCGAGGCAGCAATAGACCCATGGAGACAAGTCTGCTGGAGGACGATGTATTGAATCGGGACGCAATTTGAGTGATCCATCGTCATTAGGTGGCCCTGAACGTTACAATTCACTATCAGTTTTTCATCCCATTCTATAATCTAGACTCACAGCAGAACGGACATAAGGTGCCCGAGGCAGCAATAGTCCCATGAAGTCAAGTCGGCTAGTGGACGATGTACTGAATCGGGACGCAATTTGTGTGGTCCATCGTCATTAGGTGGCCCTGAACGTTACAATTCACTATCAGTTTTTCGTCCCATTCGATAATCTAGATTCACAACAGAACGGCCATAAGGTGCCCGAGGCAGCAATAGACCCATGGAGTCAAGTCGGCTGGAGGACGATGTATTGAATCGGGACGCAATTTGAGTGATCCATCGTCTTTAGGAGGCCCTGAACGTTACAATTCACTATCAGTTTTTCGTCCCATTCGATAATCTAGACTTACAGCAGAACGGCCATAAGGTGCCCGAGGCAGCAATACACCCATGGAGTCAAGTCGGCTGGAGGACGATGTATTGAATCGGGACGCAATTTGAGTGATTCATCGTCATTAGGAGGCCCTGAACGTTACAATTCACTATCAGTTTTTCGTCCCATTCGATAATCTAGACTCACAGCAGAACGGCCATAAGGTGCCCGAGGCAGCAATAGACCCATGGAGACAAGTCGGCTGGGGACGATGTTTTGAATCGGGACGCAATTTGAGTGATCCAGCGTCTTTAGGACGCCCTGAACGTTACAATTCACTATCAGTTTTTCGTCCCATTCGATAATCTAGACTTACAGCAGAACGGCCATAAGGTGCCCGAGGCAGCAATACACCCATGGAGTCAAGTCGGCTGGAGGACGATGTATTGAATCGGGACGCAATTTGAGTGATCCATCGTCATTAGGAGGCCCTGAACGTTACAATTCACTATCAGTTTTTCGTCCCATTCGATAATCTAGACTCACAGCAGAACGGCCATAAGGTGCCCGAGGCAGCAATAGACCCATGGAGACAAGTCGGCTGGGGACGATGTATTCAATCGGGACGCAATTTGAGTGATCCATCGTCATTAGGAGGCCCTGAACGTTACAATTCACTATCAGTTTTTCGTCCCATTCGATAATCTAGATTCACAGCAGAACGGCCATAAGGTGCCCGAGGCAGCAATAGACCCATGGAGTCAACTCGGCTGGAGGACAATGTATTGAATCGGGACGCAATTTGCGTGGTCCATCGTCATTAGGTGGCCCTGAATGTTACAATTCACTATCAGTTTTTCGTCCGATACGAAAATCTTTGACTCACAGCAGAACGGCCATTAGGTGCCCGAGGCAGCAATCGACCCATGGAGACAAGTCTGCTGGAGGACGACGTATTGAATCGGGACGCAATTTGAGTGATCCATCGTCATTAGGAAGCCCTGAACGTTACAATTCACTATCAGTTTTTCGTCCATTCGATAATCTAGACTCACAGCAGAACGGCCATAAGGTGCCCGAGGCAGCAATAGACGCATGGAGTCAAGTCGGCTGGAGGACGATGTATTGAATCGGGACGCAATTTGAGTGATCCATCGTCATTAGGTGGCCCTGAACGTTACAATTCACTATCAGTTTTTCGTCCGATTCGAAAATCTTTGAGTCACAGCAGGCCCGCCATAAGGTGCCCGAGGCAGCAATAGACCCATGAACACAAGTCAGCTGGAGGACGATGTATTGAATCGGGACGCAATTTGAGTGATCCATCGTCATTAGGTGGCCCTGAACGTTACAATTCACTATCAGTTTTTTGTCCCATTCGATAATCTAGACTCACAGCAGAACGGCCATAAGGTGCCCGAGGCAGCAATAGACCCATGGAGACAAGTCTGCTGGAGGACGATGTATTGAATCGGGACGCAATTTGAGTGATCCATCGTCATTAGGTGGCCCTGAACGTTACAATTCACTATCAGTTTTTCGTCCCATTCGATAATCTAGATTCACAGCAGAACGGCCATAAGGTGCCCGAGGCAGCAATAGACCCATGGAGTCAAGTCGGCTGGAGGACGATGTATTGAATCGGGACGCAATTTGAGTGATCCATCGTCATTAGGTGGCCCTGAACGTTACAATTCACTATCAGTTTTTCGTCCGATTCGAAAATCTTTGACTCACAGCATAACGGCCATAAGGTGCCCGAGGCAGCAATAGACGCATGGAGACAAGTCTGCTGGAGGACGATGTATTGAATCGGGACGCAATTCGCGTGGTCCATCGTCAGTAGGTGGCCCTGAACGTTACAATTCACTATCAGTTTTTCGTCCGATTCGAAAATCTTTGACTCACAGCATAACGGCCATAAGGTGCCCGAGGCAGCAATAGACGCATGGAGTCAAGTCGGCTGGAGGACGATGTATTGAATCGGGACGCAATTTGAGTGATCCATCGTCATTAGGTGGCCCTGAACGTTACAATTCACTATCAGTTTTTCGTCCGATTCGAAAATCTTTGAGTCACAGCAGGCCCGCCATAAGGTGCCCGAGGCAGCAATAGACCCATGAACACAAGTCAGCTGGAGGACGATGTATTGAATCGGGACGCAATTTGAGTGATCCATCGTCATTAGGTGGCCCTGAACGTTACAATTCACTATCAGTTTTTTGTCCCATTCGATAATCTAGACTCACAGCAGAACGGCCATAAGGTGCCCGAGGCAGCAATAGACCCATGGAGACAAGTCTGCTGGAGGACGATGTATTGAATCGGGACGCAATTTGAGTGATCCATCGTCATTAGGTGGCCCTGAACGTTACAATTCACTATCAGTTTTTCGTCCCATTCGATAATCTAGATTCACAGCAGAACGGCCATAAGGTGCCCGAGGCAGCAATAGACCCATGGAGTCAAGTCGGCTGGAGGACGATGTATTGAATCGGGACGCAATTTGAGTGATCCATCGTCATTAGGTGGCCCTGAACGTTACAATTCACTATCAGTTTTTCGTCCCATTCGATAATCTAGATTCACAGCAGAACGGCCATAAGGTGCCCGAGGCAGCAATAGACCCATGGAGTCAAGTCGGCTGGAGGACGATGTATTGAATCGGGACGCAGTTTAAGTGTTCCATCGTCATTAGGAGGCCCTGAACGTTACAATTCACTATCAGTTTTTCGTCCGATTCGAAAATCTTTAAGTCACAGCAGGCCTGCCATAAGGTGCCCGAGGCAGCAATAGACCCATGGAGACAAGTCTGCTGGAGGACGATGTATTGAATCGGGACGCAATTTGAGTGATCCATCGTCATTAGGTGGCCCTGAAAGTTACAATTCACTATCAGTTTTTCATCCCATTCTATAATCTAGACTCACAGCAGAACGGACATAAGGTGCCCGAGGCAGCAATAGTCCCATGAAGTCAAGTCGGCTAGTGGACTATGTACTGAATCGGGACGCAATTTGTGTGGTCCATCGTCATTAGGTGGCCAGTGAACGTTACAATTCACTATCAGTTTTTCGTCCCATTCGATAATCTAGATTCACAGCAGAACGGCCATAAGGTGCCCGAGGCAGCAATAGACCCATGGAGTCAAGTCGGCTGGAGGACGATGTATTGAATCGGGACGCAATTTGAGTGATCCATCGTCTTTAGGAGGCCCTGAAAGTTACAATTCACTATCAGTTTTTCGTCCCATTCGATAATCTAGACTTACAGCAGAACGGCCATAAGGTGCCCGAGGCAGCAATACACCCATGGAGTCAAGTCGGCTGGAGGACGATGTATTGAATCGGGACGCAATTTGAGTGATCCATCGTCATTAGGAGGCCCTGAACGTTACAATTCACTATCAGTTTTTCGTCCCATTCGATAATCTAGACTCACAGCAGAACGGCCATAAGGTGCCCGAGGCAGCAATAGACCCATGGAGACAAGTCGGCTGGGGACGATGTATTCAATCGGGACGCAATTTGAGTGATCCATCGTCATTAGGAGGACCTGAACGTTACAATTCACTATCAGTTTTTCGTCCCATTCGATAATCTAGATTCACAGCAGAACGGCCATAAGGTGCCCGAGGCAGCAATAGACCCATGGAGTCAAGTCGGCTGGAGGACGATGTATTGAATCGGGACGCAGTTTAAGTGTTCCATCGTCATTAGGAGGCCCTGAACGTTACAATTCACTATCAGTTTTTCGTCCGATTCGAAAATCTTTAAGTCACAGCAGGCCTGCCATAAGGTGCCCGAGGCAGCAATAGACCCATGGAGACAAGTCTGCTGGAGGACGATGTATTGAATCGGGACGCAATTTGAGTGATCCATCGTCATTAGGTGGCCCTGAAAGTTACAATTCACTATCAGTTTTTCATCCCATTCTATAATCTAGACTCACAGCAGAACGGACATAAGGTGCCCGAGGCAGCAATAGTCCCATGAAGTCAAGTCGGCTAGTGGACTATGTACTGAATCGGGACGCAATTTGTGTGGTCCATCGTCATTAGGTGGCCAGTGAACGTTACAATTCACTATCAGTTTTTCGTCCCATTCGATAATCTAGATTCACAGCAGAACGGCCATAAGGTGCCCGAGGCAGCAATAGACCCATGGAGTCAAGTCGGCTGGAGGACGATGTATTGAATCGGGACGCAATTTGAGTGATCCATCGTCTTTAGGAGGCCCTGAAAGTTACAATTCACTATCAGTTTTTCGTCCCATTCGATAATCTAGACTTACAGCAGAACGGCCATAAGGTGCCCGAGGCAGCAATACACCCATGGAGTCAAGTCGGCTGGAGGACGATGTATTGAATCGGGACGCAATTTGAGTGATCCATCGTCATTAGGAGGCCCTGAACGTTACAATTCACTATCAGTTTTTCGTCCCATTCGATAATCTAGACTCACAGCAGAACGGCCATAAGGTGCCCGAGGCAGCAATAGACCCATGGAGACAAGTCGGCTGGGGACGATGTATTCAATCGGGACGCAATTTGAGTGATCCATCGTCATTAGGAGGACCTGAACGTTACAATTCACTATCAGTTTTTCGTCCATTCGATAATCTATACTCACAGCAGAACGGCCATAAGGTGCCCAAGGCAGCAATAGACGCATGGAGACAAGTCTGCTGGAGGACGATGTATTGAATCGGGACGCAATTTGAGTGTTCCATCGTCATTAGGAGGCCCTGAACGTTACAATTCACTATCAGTTTTTCGTCCGATTCGAAAATCTTTGAGTCACAGCAGGCCTGCCATAAGGTGCCCGAGGCAGCAATAGACCCATGAACACAAGTCTGCTGGAGGACGATGTATTGAATCGGGACGCAATTTGAGTGATCCATCGTCATTAGGTGGCCCTGAACGTTACAATTCACTATCAGTTTTTCATCCCATTCTATAATCTAGACTCACAGCAGAACGGACATAAGGTGCCCGAGGCAGCAATAGTCCCATGGAGTCAAGTCGGCTAGTGGACGATGTACTGAATCGGGACGCAATTTGTGTGGTCCATCGTCATTAGGTGGCCCTGAACGTTACAATTCACTATCAGTTTTTCGTCCCATTCGATAATCTAGATTCACAGCAGAACGGCCATAAGGTGCCCGAGGCAGCAATAGACCCATGGAGTCAACTCGGCTGGAGGACAATGTATTGAATCGGGACGCAATTTGCGTGGTCCATCGTCATTAGGTGGCCCTGAATGTTACAATTCACTATCAGTTTTTCGTCCGATACGAAAATCTTTGACTCACAGCAGAACGGCCATTAGGTGCCCGAGGCAGCAATCGACCCATGGAGACAAGTCTGCTGGAGGACGACGTATTGAATCGAGACGCAATTTGAGTGATCCATCGTCATTAGGAGGCCCTGAACGTTACAATTCACTATCAGTTTTTCGTCCCATTCGATAATCTAGAGTCACATCAGAACGGCCATAAGGTGCCCGAGGCAGCAATAGACCCATGGAGTCAAGTCGGCTGGAGGACGATGTATTGAATCGGGACGCAATTTGAGTGATCCATCGTCTTTAGGAGGCCCTGAACGTTACAATTCACTATCAGTTTTTCGTCTCATTCGATAATCTAGACTTACAGCAGAACGGCCATAAGGTGCCCGAGGCAGCAATACACCCATGGAGTCAAGTCGGCTGGAGGACGATGTATTGAATCGGGACGTAATTTGAGTGATCCATCGTCATTAGGTGGCCCTGAACGTTACAATTCACTATCAGTTTTTCGTCCCATTCGATAATCTAGACTCACAGCAGAACGGCCATAAGGTGCCCGAGGCAGCAATAGACCCATGGAGACAAGTCGGCTGGGGACGATGTATTGAATCGGGACGCAATTTGAGTGATCCATCGTCATTAGGTGGCCCTGAACGTTACAATTCACTATCAGTTTTTCGTCCCATTCGATAATCTGATTCACAGCAGAACGGCCTTAAGGTGCCCGAGGCAGCAATAGACCCATGGAGTCAACTCGGCTGGAGGACAATGTATTGAATCGGGACGCAATTTGCGTGGTCCATCGTCATTAAGTGGCCCTGAATGTTACAATTCACTATCAGTTTTTCGTCCGATACGAAAATCTTTGACTCACAGCAGAACGGCCATTAGGTGCCCGAGGCAGCAATCGACCCATGGAGACAAGTCTCCTGGAGGACGACGTATTGAATCGGGACGCAATTTGAGTGATCCATCGTCATTAGGAGGCCCTGAACGTTACAATTCACTATCAGTTTTTCGTCCATTCGATAATCTAGACTCACAGCAGAACGGCCATAAGGTGCCCGAGGCAGCAATAGACCCATGGAGTCAAGTCGGCTGGAGGACGATGTATTGAATCGGGACGCAATTTGAGTGATCCATCGTCATTAGGAGGCCCTGAACGTTACAATTCACTATCAGTTTTTCGTCCCATTCGATAATCTAGACTCACAGCAGAACGGCCATAAGGTGCCCGAGGCAGCAATAGACCCATGGGGTCAAGTCGGCTGGAGGACGATGTATTGAATCGGGACGCAATTTGAGTGATTCATCGCCATTAGGTGGCCCTGAACGTTACAATTCACTATCAGTTTTTCGTCCCATTCGATAATCTAGACTCACAGCAGAACGGCCATAAGGTGCCCGAGGCAGCAATAGACCCATGGAGACAAGTCTGCTGGAGGACGATGTATTGAATCGGGACGCAATTTGAGTGATCCATCGTCATTAGGAGGACCTGAACGTTACAATTCACTATCAGTTTTTTGTCCCATTCGATAATCTAGACTCACAGCAGAACGGCCATAAGGTGCCCGAGGCAGCAATAGACCCATGGAGTCAAGTCGGCTGGAGGACGATGTATTGAATCGGGACGCAATTTGAGTGATCCATTGTCATTAGGTGGCCCTGAACGTTACAATTCACTATCAGTTTTTCGTCCGATTCGAAAATCTTTGACTCACAGCAGAACGGCCATAAGGTGCCCGAGGCAGCAATAGACGCATGGAGACAAGTCTGCTGGAGGACGATGTATTGAATCGGTACGCAATTCGCGTGGTCCATCGTCATTAGGTGGCCCTGAATGTTACAATTCACTATCAGTTTTTCGTCCGATTCGAAAATCTTTGACTCACAGCAGAACGGCCATAAGGTGCCCGAGGCAGCAATAGACGCATGGAGACAAGTCTGCTGGAGGACGATGTATGGAATCGGGACGCAATTTGAGTGTTCCATCGTCATTAGGAGGCCCTGAACGTTACAATTCACTATCAGTTTCTCGTCCGATTCGAAAATCATTGAGTCACAGCAGGCCTGCCATAAGGTGCCCGAGGCAGCAATAGACCCATGGAGACAAGTCTGCTGGAGGACGATGTATTGAATCGGGACGCAATTTGAGTGATCCATCGTCATTAGGTGGCCCTGAACGTTACAATTCACTATCAGTTTTTCATCCCATTCTATAATCTAGACTCACAGCAGAACGGACATAAGGTGCCCGAGGCAGCAATAGTCCCATGGAGTCAAGTCGGCTAGTGGACGATGTACTGAATCGGGACGCAATTTGTGTGGTCCATCGTCATTAGGTGACCCTGAACGTTACAATTCACTATCAGTTTTTCGTCCCATTCGATAATCTAGATTCACAGCAGAACGGCCATAAGGTGCCCGAGGCAGCAATAGACCCATGGAGTCAACTCGGCTGGAGGACAATGTATTGAATCGGGACGCAATTTGCGTGGTCCATCGTCATTAGGTGGCCCTGAATGTTACAATTCACTATCAGTTTTTCGTCCGATACGAAAATCTTTGACTCACAGCAGAACGGCCATTAGGTGCCCGAGGCAGCAATTGACCCATGGAAACAAGTCTGCTGGAGGACGACGTATTGAACCGGGACGCAATTTGAGTGATCCATTGTCATTAGGAGGCCCTGAACGTTACAATTCACTATCAGTTTTTCGTCCCATTCGATAATCTAGACTCACAGCAGAACGGCCATAAGGTGCCCGAGGCAGCAATAGACGCATGGAGACAAGTCTGCTGGAGGACGATGTATTGAATCGGGACGCAATTTGAGTGTTCCATCGTCATTAGGAGGCCCTGAACGTTACAATTCACTATCAGTTTTTCGTCACATTCGATAATCTAGACTCACAGCAGAACGGCCATAAGGTGCCCGAGGCAGCAATAGACCCATGAACACAAGTCTGCTGGAGGACGATGTATTGAATCGGGACGCAATTTGAGTGATCCATCGTCATTAGGAGGCCCTGAACGTTACAATTCACTATCAGTTTTTCGTCCGATTCGAAAATCTTTGAGTCACAGCAGGCCTGCCATAAGGTGCCCGAGGCAGCCATAGACCCATGAACACAAGTCTGCTGGAGGACGATGTATTGAATCGGGACGCAATTTGAGTGATCCATCGTCATTAGGTGGCCCTGAACGTTACAATTCACTATCAGTTTTTCATCCCATTCTATAATCTAGACTCACAGCAGAACGGACATAAGGTGCCCGAGGCAGCAATAGTCCCATGGAGTCAAGTCGGCTAGTGGACGATGTACTGAATCGGGACGCAATTTGTGTGGTCCATCGTCATTAGGTGGCCCTGAACGTTACAATTCACTATCAGTTTTTCGTCCCATTCGATAATCTAGATTCACAGCAGAACGGCCATAAGGTGCCCGAGGCAGCAATAGACCCATGGAGTCAACTCGGCTGGAGGACAATGTATTGAATCGGGACGCAATTTGCGTGGTCCATCGTCATTAGGTGGCCCTGAATGTTACAATTCACTATCAGTTTTTCGTCCGATACGAAAATCTTTGACTCACAGCAGAACGGCCATTAGGTGCCCGAGGCAGCAATCGACCCATGGAGACAAGTCTGCTGGAGGACGATGTATTGAATCGGGACGTAATTTGAGTGATCCATCGTCTTTAGGAGGCCCTGAACGTTACAATTCACTATCAGTTTTTCGTCTCATTCGATAATCTAGACTTACAGCAGAACGGCCATAAGGTGCCCGAGGCAGCAATACACCCATGGAGTCAAGTCGGCTGGAGGACGATGTATTGAATCGGGACGTAATTTGAGTGATCCATCGTCATTAGGTGGCCCTGAACGTTACAATTCACTATCAGTTTTTCGTCCCATTCGATAATCTAGACTCACAGCAGAACGGCCATAAGGTGCCCGAGGCAGCAATAGACCCATGGAGACAAGTCGGCTGGGGACGATGTATTGAATCGGGACGCAATTTGAGTGATCCATCGTCATTAGGTGGCCCTGAACGTTACAATTCACTATCAGTTTTTCGTCCCATTCGATAATCTGATTCACAGCAGAACGGCCTTAAGGTGCCCGAGGCAGCAATAGACCCATGGAGTCAACTCGGCTGGAGGACAATGTATTGAATCGGGACGCAATTTGCGTGGTCCATCGTCATTAAGTGGCCCTGAATGTTACAATTCACTATCAGTTTTTCGTCCGATACGAAAATCTTTGACTCACAGCAGAACGGCCATTAGGTGCCCGAGGCAGCAATCGACCCATGGAGACAAGTCTGCTGGAGGACGACGTATTGAATCGGGACGCAATTTGAGTGATCCATCGTCATTAGGAGGCCCTGAACGTTACAATTCACTATCAGTTTTTCGTCCATTCGATAATCTAGACTCACAGCAGAACGGCCATAAGGTGCCCGAGGCAGCAATAGACCCATGGAGTCAAGTCGGCTGGAGGACGATGTATTGAATCGGGACGCAATTTGAGTGATCCATCGTCATTAGGAGGCCCTGAACGTTACAATTCACTATCAGTTTTTCGTCCCATTCGATAATCTAGACTCACAGCAGAACGGCCATAAGGTGCCCGAGGCAGCAATAGACCCATGGGGTCAAGTCGGCTGGAGGACGATGTATTGAATCGGGACGCAATTTGAGTGATTCATCGCCATTAGGTGGCCCTGAACGTTACAATTCACTATCAGTTTTTCGTCCCATTCGATAATCTAGACTCACAGCAGAACGGCCATAAGGTGCCCGAGGCAGCAATAGACCCATGGAGACAAGTCTGCTGGAGGACGATGTATTGAATCGGGACGCAATTTGAGTGATCCATCGTCATTAGGAGGACCTGAACGTTACAATTCACTATCAGTTTTTTGTCCCATTCGATAATCTAGACTCACAGCAGAACGGCCATAAGGTGCCCGAGGCAGCAATAGACCCATGGAGTCAAGTCGGCTGGAGGACGATGTATTGAATCGGGACGCAATTTGAGTGATCCATTGTCATTAGGTGGCCCTGAACGTTACAATTCACTATCAGTTTTTCGTCCGATTCGAAAATCTTTGACTCACAGCAGAACGGCCATAAGGTGCCCGAGGCAGCAATAGACGCATGGAGACAAGTCTGCTGGAGGACGATGTATTGAATCGGTACGCAATTCGCGTGGTCCATCGTCATTAGGTGGCCCTGAATGTTACAATTCACTATCAGTTTTTCGTCCGATTCGAAAATCTTTGACTCACAGCAGAACGGCCATAAGGTGCCCGAGGCAGCAATAGACGCATGGAGACAAGTCTGCTGGAGGACGATGTATGGAATCGGGACGCAATTTGAGTGTTCCATCGTCATTAGGAGGCCCTGAACGTTACAATTCACTATCAGTTTCTCGTCCGATTCGAAAATCTTTGAGTCACAGCAGGCCTGCCATAAGGTGCCCGAGGCAGCAATAGACCCATGGAGACAAGTCTGCTGGAGGACGATGTATTGAATCGGGACGCAATTTGAGTGATCCATCGTCATTAGGTGGCCCTGAACGTTACAATTCACTATCAGTTTTTCATCCCATTCTATAATCTAGACTCACAGCAGAACGGACATAAGGTGCCCGAGGCAGCAATAGTCCCATGGAGTCAAGTCGGCTAGTGGACGATGTACTGAATCGGGACGCAATTTGTGTGGTCCATCGTCATTAGGTGACCCTGAACGTTACAATTCACTATCAGTTTTTCGTCCCATTCGATAATCTAGATTCACAGCAGAACGGCCATAAGGTGCCCGAGGCAGCAATAGACCCATGGAGTCAACTCGGCTGGAGGACAATGTATTGAATCGGGACGCAATTTGCGTGGTCCATCGTCATTAGGTGGCCCTGAATGTTACAATTCACTATCAGTTTTTCGTCCGATACGAAAATCTTTGACTCACAGCAGAACGGCCATTAGGTGCCCGAGGCAGCAATTGACCCATGGAAACAAGTCTGCTGGAGGACGACGTATTGAACCGGGACGCAATTTGAGTGATCCATTGTCATTAGGAGGCCCTGAACGTTACAATTCACTATCAGTTTTTCGTCCCATTCGATAATCTAGACTCACAGCAGAACGGCCATAAGGTGCCCGAGGCAGCAATACACCCATGGAGTCAAGTCGGCTGGAGGACGATGTATGGAATCGGGACGCAATTTGAGTGATCCATCGTCATTAGGAGGCCCTGAACGTTACAATTCACTATCAGTTTTTCGTCCCATTCGATAATCTAGACTCACAGCAGAACGGCCATAAGGTGCCCGAGGCAGCAATAGACCCATGGAGTCAAGTCGGCTGGAGGACGATGTATTGAATCGGGACGCAATTTGATTGATCCATCGTCATTAGGTGGCCCTGAACGTTACAATTCACTATCAGTTTTTCGTCCCATTCGATAATCTAGACTCACAGCAGAACGGCCATAAGGTGCCCGAGGCAGCAATAGACGCATGGAGACCAGTCTGCTGGAGGACGATGTATAGAATCGGGACGCAATTTGAGTGTTCCATCGTCATTAGGAGGCCCTGAACGTTACAATTCACTATCAGTTTTTCGTCCGATTCGAAAATCTTTGAGTCACAGCAGGCCTGCCATAAGGTGCCCGAGGCAGCAATAGACCCATGGAGACAAGTCTACTGGAGGACGATGTATTGAATCGGGACGTAATTTGAGTGATCCATCGTCATTAGGTGGCCCTGAACGTTACAATTCACTATCAGTTTTTCATCCCATTCTATAATATAGACTCACAGCAGAACGGCCATAAGGTGCCCGAGGCAGCAATAGTCCCATGGAGTCAAGTCGGCTGGAGGACGATGTATTGAATCGGGACGCAATTTGAGTGATCCATCGTCATTAGGTGGCCCTGAACGTTACAATTCACTATCAGTTTTTCGTCCGATTCAAAAATCTTTGACTTACAGCAGAACGGCCATAAGGTGCCCGAGGCAGCAATAGACGCATGGAGTCAAGTCTGCTGGAGGACGATGTATTGAATCGGGACGCAATTTGAGTGTTCCATCGTCATTAGGAGGCCCTGGACGTTACAATTCACTATCAGTTTTTCGTCCGATTCGAAAATCTTTGAGTCACAGCAGGCCTGCCATAAGGTGCCCGAGGCAGCAATGGACCCATGGAGACAAGTCTGCTGGAGGACGATGTATTAAATCAGGACGCAATTTGAGTGACCCATCGTCATTAGGTGGCCCTGAATGTTACAATTCACTATCAGTTTTTCGTCCCATTCGATAATCTAGACTCACAGCAGAACGGCCATAAGGTGCCCGAGGCAGCAATAGACCCATGGAGACAAGTCGGCTGGGGACGATGTATTGAATCGGAACGCAATTTGAGTGATCCATCGTCATTAGGTGGCCCTGAACGTTACAATTCACTATCAGTTTTTCGTCCCATTCGATAATCTAGATTCACAGCAGAACGGCCATAAGGTGCCCGAGGCAGCAATAGACCCATGGAGTCAACTCGGCTGGAGGACGATGTATTGAATCGGGACGCAATTCGCGTGGTCCATCGTCATTAGGTGGCCCTGAATGTTACAATTCACTATCAGTTTTTCGTCCGATTCGAAAATCTTTGACTCACAGCAGAACGGCCATATGGTGCCCGAGGCAGCAATACACGCATGGAGACAAGTCTGCTGGAGGACGATGTATTGAATCGGGACGCAATTTGAGTGTTCCATCGTCATTAGGAGGCCCTGAACGTTACAATTCACTATCAGTTTTTCGTCCGATTCGAAAATCTTTGAGTCACAGCAGGCCTGCCATAAGGTGCCCGAGGCAGCAATAGACCCATGGAGACAAGTCTGCTGGAGGACGATGTATTGAATCGGGACGCAATTTGAGTGATCCATCGTCATTAGGTGGCCCTGAACGTTACAATTCACTATCAGTTTTTCATCCCATTCTATAATCTAGACTCACAGCAGAACGGCCATAAGGTGCCCGAGGCAGCAATAGACCCATGGAGACAAGTCGGCTGGGGACGATGTATTGAATCGGAACGCAATTTGAGTGATCCATCGTCATTAGGTGGCCCTGAACGTTACAATTCACTATCAGTTTTTCGTCCCATTCGATAATCTAGATTCACAGCAGAACGGCCATAAGGTGCCCGAGGCAGCAATAGACCCATGCAGTCAACTCGGCTGGAGGACGATGTATTGAATCGGGACGCAATTCGCGTGGTCCATCGTCATTAGATGGCCCTGAATGTTACAATTCACTATCAGTTTTTCATCCGATTCGAAAATCTTTGACTCACAGCAGAACGGCCATAAGGTGCCCGAGGCAGCAATACACGCATGGAGACAAGTCTGCTGGAGGACGATGTATTGAATCGGGACGCAATTTGAGTGTTCCATCGTCATTAGGAGGCCCTGAACGTTACAATTCACTATCAGTTTTTCGTCCGATTCGAAAATCTTTGAGTCACAGCAGGCCTGCCATAAGGTGCCCGAGGCAGCAATAGACCCATGGAGACAAGTCTGCTGGAGGACGATGTATTGAATCGGGACGCAATTTGAGTGATCCATCGTCATTAGGTGGCCCTGAACGTTACAATTCACTATCAGTTTTTCATCCCATTCTATAATCTAGACTCACAGCAGAACGGACATAAGGTGCCCGAGGCAGCAATAGTCCCATGGAGTCAAGTCGGCTAGTGGACGATGTACTGAATCGGGACGCAATTTGTGTGGTCCATCGTCATTAGGTGGCCCTGAATGTTACAAATCACTATCAGTTTTTCGTCCGATTCGAAAATCTTTGACTCACAGCAGAACGGCCATAAGCTGCCCGAGGCAGCAATCGTCCCATGGAGACAAGTCTGCTGGAGGACGATGTATTGAATCGGGACGCAATTTGAGTGATCCATCGTCATTAGGTGGCCCTGAAAGTTACAATTCACTATCAGTTTTTCGTCCGATTCGAAAATCTTTGACTCACAGCAGAACGACCATAAGGTGCCCGAGGCAGCAATAGACGCATGAAGTCAAGTCTGCTAGAGGACGATGTATTGAATCAGGACGCAATGTGAGTGATCCATCGTCATTAGGTGGCCCTGAACGTTACAATTCACTATCAGTTTTTCGTCCCATTCGATAATCTAGACTCACAGCAGAACGGCCATAAGGTGCCCGAGGCAGCAATAGACCCATGGAGTCAAGTCGGCTGGAGGACGATGTATTGAATCGGGACGCAATTTGAGTGATCCATCGTCATTAGGTGGCCCTGAACGTTACAATTCACTATCAGTTTTTCGTCCCATTCGATAATCTAGACTCACAGCAGAACGGCCATAAGGTGCCCGAGGCAGCAATACTCCCATGGAGTCAAGTCGGCTAGTGGACGATGTACTGAATCGGGACGCAATTTGTGTGGTCCATCGTCATTAGGTGGCCCTGAATGTTACAAATCACTATCAGTTTTTCGTCCGATTCGAAAATCTTTGACTCACAGTAGGCCTGCCATAAGGTGCCCGAGGCAGCAATAGACCCATGGAGACAAGTCTGCTGGAGGACGATGTATTGAATCAGGACGCAATTTGAGTGACCCATCGTCATTAGGTGGCCCTGAATGTTACAATTCACTATCAGTTTTTCGTCCCATTCGATAATCTAGACTCACAGCAGAACGGCCATAAGGTGCCCGAGGCAGCAATAGACCCATGGAGACAAGTCGGCTGGGGACGATGTATTGAATCGGAACGCAATTTGAGTGATCCATCGTCATTAGGTGGCCCTGAACGTTACAATTCACTATCAGTTTTTCGTCCCATTCGATAATCTAGATTCACAGCAGAACGGCCATAAGGTTCCCGAGGCAGCAATAGACCCATGGAGTCAACTCGGCTGGAGGACGATGTATTGAATCGGGACGCAATTCGCGTGGTCCATCGTCATTAGGTGGCCCTGAATGTTACAATTCACTATCAGTTTTTCGTCCGATTCGAAAATCTTTGACTCACAGCAGAACGGCCATAAGGTGCCCGAGGCAGCAATACACGCATGGAGACAAGTCTGCTGGAGTACGATGTATTGAATCGGGACGCAATTTGAGTGTTCCATCGTCATTAGGAGGCCCTGAACGTTACAATTCACTATCAGTTTTTCGTCCGATTCGAAAATCCTTGAGTCACAGCAGGCCTGCCATAAGGTGCCCGAGGCAGCAATAGACCCATGGAGACAAGTCTGCTGGAGGACGATGTATTGAATCGGGACGCAATTTGAGTGATCCATCGTCATTAGGTGGCCCTGAACGTTACAATTCACTATCAGTTTTTCATCCCATTCTATAATCTAGACTCACAGCAGAACGGACATAAGGTGCCCGAGGCAGCAGTAGTCCCATGGAGTCAAGTCGGCTGGAGGACGATGTATTGAATCGGGACGCAATTTGAGTGATCTATCGTCATTAGGTGGCCCTGAACGTTACAATTCACTATCAGTTTTTCGTCCGATTCAAAAATCTTTGACTCACAGCAGAACGGCCATAAGGTGCCCGAGGCAGCAATAGACGCATGGAGACAAGTCTGCTGGAGGACGATGTATTGAATCGGGACGCAATTTGAGTGTTCCATCGTCATTAGGAGGTTCTGGACGTTACAATTCACTATCAGTTTTTCGTCCGATTCGAAAATCTTTGAGTCACAGCAGGCCTGCCATAAGGTGCCCGAGGCAGCAATAGACCCATGGAGACAAGTCTGCTGGTGGACGATGTATTGAATCAGGACGCAATTTGAGTGACCCATCGTCATTAGGTGGCCCTGAATGTTACAAATCACTATCAGTTTTTCGTCCGATTCGAAAATCTTTGACTCACAGCAGAACGGCCATAAGGTGCCCGAGGCAGCAATCGTCCCATGGAGACAAGTCTGCTGGAGGACGATGTATTGAATCGGGACGCAATTTGAGTGATCCATCGTCATTAGGTGGCCCTGAAAGTTACAATTCACTATCAGTTTTTCGTCCGATTCGAAAATCTTTGACTCACAGCAGAACGGCCATAAGGTGCCCGAGGCAGCAATAGACCCATGAAGTCAAGTCTGCTAGAGGACGATGTATTGAATCAGGACGCAATTTGAGTGATCCATCGTCATTAGGTGGCCCTGAACGTTACAATTCACTATCAGTTTTTCGTCCCATTCGATAATCTAGACTCACAGCAGAACGGCCATAAGGTGCCCGAGGCAGCAATAGACCCATGGAGTCAAGTCGGCTGGAGGACGATGTATTGAATCGGGACGCAATTTGAGTGATCCATCGTCATTAGGTGGCCCTGAACGTTACAATTCACTATCAGTTTTTCGTCCCATTCGATAATCTAGACTCACAGCAGAACGGCCATAAGGTGCCCGAGGCAGCAATACTCCCATGGAGTCAAGTCGGCTAGTGGACGATGTACTGAATCGGGACGCAATTTGTGTGGTCCATCGTCATTAGGTGGCCCTGAATGTTACAAATCACTATCAGTTTTTCGTCCGATTTGAAAATCTTTGACTCACAGTAGGCCTGCCATAAGGTGCCCGAGGCAGCAATAGACCCATGGAGACAAGTCTGCTGGAGGACGATGTATTGAATCGGGACGCAATTTGAGTGATCCATCGTCATTAGGTGGCCCTGAGCGTTAAAATTCACTATCAGTTTTTCATCCCATTCTATAATCTAGACTCACAGCAGAACGCCCATAAGGTGCCCGAGGCAGCAATACTCCCATGGAGTCAAGTCGGCTAGTGGACGATGTACTGAATCGGGACGCAATTTGTGTGGTCCATCGTCATTAGGTGGCCCTGAATGTTACAAATCACTATCAGTTTTTCGTCCGATTCGAAAATCTTTGACTCACAGCAGAACGGCCATAAGGTGCCCGAGGCAGCAATCGACCCATGGAGACAAGTCTGCTGGAGGACGATGTATTGAATCGGGACGCAATTTGAGTGATCCATCGTCATTAGGTGGCCCTGAAAGTTACAATTCACTATCAGTTTTTCGTCCGATTCTAAAATCTTTGACTCACAGCAGAACGGCCATAAGGTGCCCGAGGCAGCAATAGACCCATGAAGTCAAGTCTGCTGGAGGACGATGTATTGAATCAGGACGCAATTTGAGTGATCCATCGTCATTAGGTGGCCCTGAACGTTACAATTCACTATCAGTTTTTCGTCCCATTCAATAATCTAGACTCACAGCAGAACGGCCATAAGGTGCCCGAGCCAGCAATAGACCCATGGAGACAAGTCGGCTGGGGACGATGTATTGAATCGGGACGCAATTTGAGTGATCCATCGTCATTAGGTGGCCCTGAACGTTACAATTCACTATCAGTTTTTCGTCCCATTCCATAACCTAGATTCACAGCAGAACGGCCATAAGGTGCCCGAGGCAGCAATAGACCCATGGAGTCAACTCGGCTGGAGGACAATGTATTGAATCGGGACGCAATTTGCGTGGTCCATCGTCATTAGGTGGCCCTGAATGTTACAATTCACTATCAGTTTTTCGTCCCATTCGATAATCTAGACTCACAGCAGAACGGCCATAAGGTGCCCGAGGCAGCAATAGACCCATGGAGACAAGTCGGCTGGGGACGATGTATTGAATCGGGACGCAATTTGAGTGATCCATCGTCATTAGGTGGCCCTGAAAGTTACAATTCACTATCAGTTTTTCGTCCCATTCGATAATCTAGACTCACAGCAGAACGGCCATAAGGTGCCCGAGGCAGCAATAGTCCCATGGAGTCAAGTCGGCTAGTGGACGAGGTACTGAATCGGGACGCAATTTGTGTGGTCCATCGTCATTAGGTGGCCTTGAATGTTACAAATCACTATCAGTTTCTCGTCCGATTCGAAAATCTTTGAGTCACAGCAGGCCTGCCATAAGGTGCCCGAGGCAGCAATAGACCCATGGAGACAAGTCTGCTGGAGGACGATGTATTGAATCGGGACGCAATTTGAGTGATCCATCGTCATTAGGTGGCCCTGAACGTTACAATTCACTATCAGTTTTTCATCCCATTCTATAATCTAGACTCACAGCCGAACGGACATAAGGTGCCCGAGGCAGCAATAGTCCCATGGAGTCAAGTCGGCTAGTGGACGATGTACTGAATCGGGACGCAATTTGTGTGGTCCATCGTCTTTAGGTGGCCCTGAACGTTACAATTCACTATCAGTTTTTCGTCCCATTCGATAATCTAGATTCACAGCAGAACGGCCATAAGGTGCCCGAGGCAGCAATAGACCCATGGAGTCAACTCGGCTGGAGGACAATGTATTGAAACGGGACGCAATTTGCGTGGTCCATCGTCATTAGGTGGCCCTGAATGTTACAATTCACTATCAGTTTTTCGTCCGATACGAAAATCTTTTACTCACAGCAGAACGGCCATTAGGTGCCCGAGGCAGCAATTGACCCATGGAAACAAGTCTGCTGGAGGACGACGTATTGAACCGGAACGCAATTTGAGTGATCCATTGTCATTAGGAGGCCCTGAACGTTACAATTCACTATCAGTTTTTCGTCCCATTCGATAATCTAGACTCACAGCAGAACGGCCATAAGGTGCCCGAGGCAGCAATACACCCATGGAGTCAAGTCGGCTGGAGGACGATGTATTGAATCGGGACGCAATTTGAGTGATCCATCGTCATTAGGAGGCCCAGAACGTTACAATTCACTATCAGTTTTTCGTCCCATTCGATAATCTAGACTCACAGCAGAACGGCCATAAGGTGCCCGAGGCAGCAATAGACCCATGGAGTCAAGTCGGCTGGAGGACGATGTATTGAATCGGGACGCAATTTGAGTGATCCATCGTCATTAGGTGGCCCTGAACGTTACAATTCACTATCAGTTTTTCGTCCCATTCGATAATCTAGACTCACAGCAGAACGGCCATAAGGTGCCCGAGGCAGCAATAGACGCATGGAGACAAGTCTGCTGGAGGACGATGTATAGAATCGGGTCGCAATTTGAGTGTTCCATCGTCATTAGGAGGCCCTGAACGTTACAATTCACTATCAGTTTTTCGGCCGGATCGAAAATATTTGAGTCACAGCAGGCCTGCCATAAGGTGCCCGAGGCAGCAATAGACCCATGGAGACAAGTCTGCTGGAGGACGATGTATTGAATCGGGACGTAATTTGAGTGATCCATCGTCATTAGGTGGCCCTGAACGTTACAATTCACTATCAGTTTTTCATCCCATTCTATAATATAGACTCACAGCAGAACGGCCATAAGGTGCCCGAGGCAGCAATTGACCCATGGAAACAAGTCTGCTGGAGGACGACGTATTGAACCGGGACGCAATTTGAGTGATCCATTGTCATTAGGAGGCCCTGAACGTTACAATTCACTATCAGTTTTTCGTCCCATTCGATAATCTAGACTCACAGCAGAACGGCCATAAGGTGCCCGAGGCAGCAATACACCCATGGAGTCAAGTCGGCTGGGGACGATGTATTGAATCGGGACGCAATTTGAGTGATCCATCGTCATTAGGAGGCCCAGAACGTTACAATTCACTATCAGTTTTTCGTCCCATTCGATAATCTAGACTCACAGCAGAACGGCCATAAGGTGCCCGAGGCAGCAATAGACCCATGGAGTCAAGTCGGCTGGAGGACGATGTATTGAATCGGGACGCAATTTGAGTGATCCATCGTCATTAGGTGGCCCTGAACGTTACAATTCACTATCAGTTTTTCGTCCCATTCGATAATCTAGACTCACAGCAGAACGGCCATAAGGTGCCCGAGGCAGCAATAGACGCATGGAGACAAGTCTGCTGGAGGACGATGTATAGAATCGGGTCGCAATTTGAGTGTTCCATCGTCATTAGGAGGCCCTGAACGTTACAATTCACTATCAGTTTTTCGTCCGATTCGAAAATCTTTGAGTCACAGCAGGCCTGCCATAAGGTTTCCCGAGGCAGCAATAGACCCATGGAGACAAGTCTGCTGGAGGACGATGTATTGAATCGGGACGTAATTTGAGTGATCCATCGTCATTAGGTGGCCCTGAACGTTACAATTCACTATCAGTTTTTCATCCCATTCTATAATATAGACTCACAGCAGAACGGCCATAAGGTGCCCGAGGCAGCAATAGTCCCATGGAGTCAAGTCGGCTGGAGGACGATGTATTGAATCGGGACGCAATTTGAGTGATCCATCGTCATTAGGTGGCCCTGAACGTTACAATTCACTATCAGTTTTTCGTCCGATTCAAAAATCTTTGACTCACAGCAGAACGGCCATAAGGTGCCCGAGGCAGCAATAGACGCATGGAGACAAGTCTGCTGGAGGACGATGTATTGAATCGGGACGCAATTTGAGTGTTCCATCGTCATTAGGAGGCCCTGGACGTTACAATTCACTATCAGTTTTTCGTCCGATTCGAAAATCTTTGAGTCACAGCAGGCCTGCCATAAGGTGCCCGAGGCAGCAATAGACCCATGGAGACAAGTCTGCTGGAGGACGATGTATTGAATCAGGACGCAATTTGAGTGACCCATCGTCATTAGGTGGCCCTGAATGTTACAATTCACTATCAGTTTTTCGTCCCATTCGATAATCTAGACTCACAGCAGAACGGCCATAAGGTGCCCGAGGCAGAAATAGACCCATGGAGTCAAGTCGGCTGGGGACGATGTATTGAATCGGAACGCAATTTGAGTGATCCATCGTCATTAGGTGGCCCTGAAAGTTACAATTCACTATCAGTTTTTCGTCCCATTCGATAATCTAGATTCACAGCAGAACGGCCATAAGGTGCCCGAGGCAGCAATAGACCCATGGAGTCAACTCGGCTGGAGGACGATGTATTGAATCGGGACGCAATTCGCGTGGTGCATCGTCATTAGGTGGCCCTGAATGTTACAATTCACTATCAGTTTTTCGTCCGATTCGAAAATCTTTGACTCACAGCAGAACGGCCATAAGGTGCCCGAGGCAGCAATACACGCATGGAGACAAGTCTGCTGGAGGACGATGTATTGAATCGGGACGCAATTTGAGTGATCCATCGTCATTAGGTGGCCCTGAACGTTACAATTCACTATCAGTTTTTCGTCCCATTCGATAATCTAGACTCACAGCAGAACGGCCATAAGGTGCCCGAGGCAGCAATAGACCCATGGAGTCAAGTCGGCTGGAGGACGATGTATTGAATCGGGACGCAATTTGAGTGATCCATCGTCATTAGGTGGCCCTGAACGTTACAATTCACTATCAGTTTTTCGTCCCATTCGATAATCTAGACTCACAGCAGAACGGCCATAAGGTGCCCGAGGCAGCAATACTCCCATGGAGTCAAGTCGGCTAGTGGACGATGTACTGAATCGGGACGCAATTTGTGTGGTCCATCGTCATTAGGTGGCTCTGAATGTTACAAATCACTATCAGTTTTTCGTCCGATTTGAAAATCTTTGACTCACAGTAGGCCTGCCATAAGGTGCCCGAGGCAGCAATAGACCCATGGAGACAAGTCTGCTGGAGGACGATGTATTGAATCGGGACGCAATTTGAGTGATCCATCGTCATTAGGTGGCCCTGAGCGTTACAATTCACTATCAGTTTTTCATCCCCTTCTATAATCTAGACTCACAGCAGAACGGCCATAAGGTGCCCGAGGCAGCAATACTCCCATCGAGTCAAGTCGGCTAGTGGACGATGTACTGAATCGGGACGCAATTTGTGTGGTCCATCGTCATTAGGTGGCCCTGAATGTTACAAATCACTATCAGTTTTTCGTCCGATTCGAAAATCTTTGACTCACAGCAGAACGGCCATGAGGTGCCCGAGGCAGCAATCGACCCATGGAGACAAGTCTGCTGGAGGACGATGTATTGAATCGGGACGCAATTTGAGTGATCCATCGTCATTAGGTGGCCCTGAAAGTTACAATTCACTATCAGTTTTTCGTCCGATTCTAAAATCTTTGACTCACAGCAGAACGGCCATAAGGTGCCCGAGGCAGCAATAGATCCATGAAGTCAAGTCTGCTCGAGGACGATGTATTGAATCAGGACGCAATTTTAGTGATCCATCGTCATTAGGTGGCCCTGAACGTTACAATTCACTATCAGTTTTTCGTCCCATTCAATAATCTAGACTCACAGCAGAACGGCCATAAGGTGCCCGAGCCAGCAATAGACCCATGGAGACAAGTCTGCTGGAGGACGATGTATTGAATCGGGACGCAATTTGAGTGATCCATCGTCATTAGGTGGCCCTGAACGTTACAATTCACTATCAGTTTTTCGTCCCATTCGATAATCTAGACTCACAGCAGAACGGCCATAAGGTGCCCGAGGCAGCAATAGACCCATGGAGTCAAGTCGGCTGGAGGACGATGTATTGAATCGGGACGCAATTTGAGTGATCCATCGTCATTAGGTGGCCCTGAACGTTACAATTCACTATCAGTTTTTCGTCCCATTCGATAATCTAGACTCACAGCAGAACGGCCATAAGGTGCCCGAGGCAGCAATACTCCCATGGAGTCAAGTCGGCTAGTGGACGATGTACTGAATCGGGACGCAATTTGTGTGGTCCATCGTCATTAGGTGGCCCTGAATGTTACAAATCACTATCAGTTTTTCGTCCGATTTGAAAATCTTTGACTCACAGTAGGCCTGCCATAAGGTGCCCGAGGCAGCAATAGACCCATGGAGACAAGTCTGCTGGAGGACGATGTATTGAATCGGGACGCAATTTGAGTGATCCATCGTCATTAGGTGGCCCTGAGCGTTACAATTCACTATCAGTTTTTCATCCCATTCTATAATCTAGACTCACAGCAGAACGGCCATAAGGTGCCCGAGGCAGCAATACTCCCATCGAGTCAAGTCGGCTAGTGGACGATGTACTGAATCGGGACGCAATTTGTGTGGTCCATCGTCATTAGGTGGCCCTGAATGTTACAAATCACTATCAGTTTTTCGTCCGATTCGAAAATCTTTGACTCACAGCAGAACGGCCATAAGGTGCCCGAGGCAGCAATCGACCCATGGAGACAAGTCTGCTGGAGGACGATGTATTGAATCGGGACGCAATTTGAGTGATCCATCGTCATTAGGTGGCCCTGAAAGTTACAATTCACTATCAGTTTTTCGTCCGATTCTAAAATCTTTGACTCACAGCAGAACGGCCATAAGGTGCCCGAGGCAGCAATAGACGCATGGAGACAAGTCTGCTGGAGGACGATGTATAGAATCGGGTCGCAATTTGAGTGTTCCATCGTCATTAGGAGGTCCTGAACGTTACAATTCACTATCAGTTTTTCGTCCGATTCGAAAATATTTGAGTCACAGCAGGCCTGCCATAAGGTGCCCGAGGCAGCAATAGACCCATGGAGACAAGTCTGCTGGAGGACGATGTATTGAATCGGGACGTAATTTGAGTGATCCATCGTCATTAGGTGGCCCTGAACGTTACAATTCACTATCAGTTTTTCATCCCATTCTATAATATAGACTCACAGCAGAACGGCCATAAGGTGCCCGAGGCAGCAATTGACCCATGGAAACAAGTCTGCTGGAGGACGACGTATTGAACCGGGACGCAATTTGAGTGATCCATTGTCATTAGGAGGCCCTGAACGTTACAATTCACTATCAGTTTTTCGTCCCATTCGATAATCTAGACTCACAGCAGAACGGCCATAAGGTGCCCGAGGCAGCAATACACCCATGGAGTCAAGTCGGCTGGAGGACGATGTATTGAATCGGGACGCAATTTGAGTGATCCATCGTCATTAGGAGGCCCAGAACGTTACAATTCACTATCAGTTTTTCGTCCCATTCGATAATCTAGACTCACAGCAGAACGGCCATAAGGTGCCCGAGGCAGCAATAGACCCATGGAGTCAAGTCGGCTGGAGGACGATGTATTGAATCGGGACGCAATTTGAGTGATCCATCGTCATTAGGTGGCCCTGAACGTTACAATTCACTATCAGTTTTTCGTCCCATTCGATAATCTAGACTCACAGCAGAACGGCCATAAGGTGCCCGAGGCAGCAATAGACGCATGGAGACAAGTCTGCTGGAGGACGATGTATAGAATCGGGTCGCAATTTGAGTGTTCCATCGTCATTAGGAGGCCCTGAACGTTACAATTCACTATCAGTTTTTCGTCCGATTCGAAAATCTTTGAGTCACAGCAGGCCTGCCATAAGGTGCCCGAGGCAGCAATAGACCCATGGAGACAAGTCTGCTGGAGGACGATGTATTGAATCGGGACGTAATTTGAGTGATCCATCGTCATTAGGTGGCCCTGAACGTTACAATTCACTATCAGTTTTTCATCCCATTCTATAATATAGACTCACAGCAGAACGGCCATAAGGTGCCCGAGGCAGCAATAGTCCCATGGAGTCAAGTCGGCTGGAGGACGATGTATTGAATCGGGACGCAATTTGAGTGATCCATCGTCATTAGGTGGCCCTGAACGTTACAATTCACTATCAGTTTTTCGTCCGATTCAAAAATCTTTGACTCACAGCAGAACGGCCATAAGGTGCCCGAGGCAGCAATAGACGCATGGAGACAAGTCTGCTGGAGGACGATGTATTGAATCGGGACGCAATTTGAGTGTTCCATCGTCATTAGGAGGCCCTGGACGTTACAATTCACTATCAGTTTTTCGTCCGATTCGAAAATCTTTGAGTCACAGCAGGCCTGCCATAAGGTGCCCGAGGCAGCAATAGACCCATGGAGACAAGTCTGCTGGAGGACGATGTATTGAATCAGGACGCAATTTGAGTGACCCATCGTCATTAGGTGGCCCTGAATGTTACAATTCACTATCAGTTTTTCGTCCCATTCGATAATCTAGACTCACAGCAGAACGGCCATAAGGTGCCCGAGGCAGAAATAGACCCATGGAGACAAGTCGGCTGGGGACGATGTATTGAATCGGAACGCAATTTGAGTGATCCATCGTCATTAGGTGGCCCTGAAAGTTACAATTCACTATCAGTTTTTCGTCCCATTCGATAATCTAGATTCACAGCAGAAAGGCCATAAGGTGCCCGAGGCAGCAATAGACCCATGGAGTCAACTCGGCTGGAGGACGATGTATTGAATCGGGACGCAATTCGCGTGGTCCATCGTCATTAGGTGGCCCTGAATGTTACAATTCACTATCAGTTTTTCGTCCGATTCGAAAATCTTTGACTCACAGCAGAACGGCCATAAGGTGCCCGAGGCAGCAATACACGCATGGAGACAAGTCTGCTGGAGGACGATGTATTGAATCGGGACGCAATTTGAGTGATCCATCATCATTAGGTGGCCCTGAACGTTACAATTCACTATCAGTTTTTCGTCCCATTCGATAATCTAGACTCACAGCAGAACGGCCATAAGGTGCCCGAGGCAGCAATAGACCCATGGAGTCAAGTCGGCTGGAGGACGATGTATTGAATCGGGACGCAATTTGAGTGATCCATCGTCATTAGGTGGCCCTGAACGTTACAATTCACTATCAGTTTTTCGTCCCATTCGATAATCTAGACTCACAGCAGAACGGCCATAAGGTGCCCGAGGCAGCAATACTCCCATGGAGTCAAGTCGGCTAGTGGACGATGTACTGAATCGGGACGCAATTTGTGTGGTCCATCGTCATTAGGTGGCCCTGAATGTTACAAATCACTATCAGTTTTTCGTCCGATTTGAAAATCTTTGACTCACAGTAGGCCTGCCATAAGGTGCCCGAGGCAGCAATAGACCCATGGAGACAAGTCTGCTGGAGGACGATGTATTGAATCGGGACGCAATTTGAGTGATCCATCGTCATTAGGTGGCCCTGAGCGTTACAATTCACTATCAGTTTTTCATCCCATTCTATAATCTAGACTCACAGCAGAACGGCCATAAGGTGCCCGAGGCAGCAATACTCCCATCGAGTCAAGTCGGCTAGTGGACGATGTACTGAATCGGGACGCAATTTGTGTGGTCCATCGTCATTAGGTGGCCCTGAATGTTACAAATCACTATCAGTTTTTCGTCCGATTCGAAAATCTTTGACTCACAGCAGAACGGCCATAAGGTGCCCGAGGCAGCAATCGACCCATGGAGACAAGTCTGCTGGAGGACGATGTATTGAATCGGGACGCAATTTGAGTGATCCATCGTCATTAGGTGGCCCTGAAAGTTACAATTCACTATCAGTTTTTCGTCCGATTCTAAAATCTTTGACTCACAGCAGAACGGCCATAAGGTGCCCGAGGCAGCAATAGACCCATGAAGTCAAGTCTGCTCGAGGACGATGTATTGAATCAGGACGCAATTTGAGTGATCCATCGTCATTAGGTGGCCCTGAACGTTACAATTCACTATCAGTTTTTCGTCCCATTCAATAATCTAGACTCACAGCAGAACGGCCATAAGGTGCCCGAGCCAGCAATAGACCCATGGAGACAAGTCGGCTGGGGACGATGTATTGAATCGGGACGCAATTTGAGTGATCCATCGTCATTAGGTGGCCCTGAACGTTACAATTCACTATCAGTTTTTCGTCCCATTCCATAACCTAGATTCACAGCAGAACGGCCATAAGGTGCCCGAGGCAGCAATAGACCCATGGAGTCAACTCGGCTGGAGGACAATGTATTGAATCGGGACGCAATTTGCGTGGTCCATCGTCATTAGGTGGCCCTGAATGTTACAATTCACTATCAGTTTTTCGTCCCATTCGATAATCTAGACTCACAGCAGAACGGCCATAAGGTGCCCGAGGCAGCAATAGACCCATGGAGACAAGTCGGCTGGGGACGATGTATTGAATCGGGACGCAATTTGAGTGATCCATCGTCATTAGGTGGCCCTGAACGTTACAATTCACTATCAGTTTTTCGTCCCATTCGATAATCTAGACTCACAGCAGAACGGCCATAAGGTGCCCGAGGCAGCAATAGTCCCATGGAGTCAAGTCGGCTAGTGGACGAGGTACTGAATCGGGACGCAATTTGTGTGGTCCATCGTCATTAGGTGGCCCTGAATGTTACAAATCACTATCAGTTTCTCGTCCGATTCGAAAATCTTTGAGTCACAGCAGGCCTGCCATAAGGTGCCCGAGGCAGCAATAGACCCATGGAGACAAGTCTGCTGGAGGACGATGTATTGAATCGGGACGCAATTTGAGTGATCCAACGTCATTAGGTGGCCCTGAACGTTACAATTCACTATCAGTTTTTCATCCCATTCTATAATCTAGACTCACAGCAGAACGGACATAAGGTGCCCGAGGCAGCAATAGTCCCATGGAGTCAAGTCGGCTAGTGGACGATGTACTGAATCGGGACGCAATTTGTGTGGTCCATCGTCATTAGGTGGCCCTGAACGTTACAATTCACAATCAGTTTTTCGTCCCATTCGATAATCTAGATTCACAGCAGAACGGCCATAAGGTGCCCGAGGCAGCAATAGACCCATGGAGTCAACTCGGCTGGAGGACAATGTATTGAATCGGGACGCAATTTGCGTGGTCCATCGTCATTAGGTGGCCCTGAATGTTACAATTCACTATCAGTTTTTCGTCCGATACGAAAATCTTTTACTCACAGCAGAACGGCCATTAGGTGCCCGAGGCAGCAATTGACCCATGGAAACAAGTCTGCTGGAGGACGACGTATTGAACCGGGACGCAATTTGAGTGATCCATTGTCATTAGGAGGCCCTGAACGTTACATTTCACTATCAGTTTTTCGTCCCATTCGATAATCTAGACTCACAGCAGAACGGCCATAAGGTGCCCGAGGCAGCAATACACCCATGGAGTCAAGTCGGCTGGAGGACGATGTATTGAATCGGGACGCAACTTGAGTGATCCATCGTCATTAGGAGGCCCTGAACGTTACAATTCACTATCAGTTTTTCGTCCCATTCGATAATCTAGACTCACAGCAGAACGGCCATAAGGTGCCGGAGGCAGCAATAGACGCATGGAGACAAGTCTGCTGGAGGACGATGTATAGAATCGGGTCGCAATTTGAGTGTTCCATCGTCATTAGGAGGCCCTGAACGTTACAATTCACTATCAGTTTTTCGTCCGATTCGAAAATCTTTGAGTCACAGCAGGCCTGCCATAAGGTGCCCGAGGCAGCAATAGACCCATGGAGATAAGTCTGCTGGAGGACGATGTATTGAATCGGGACGTAATTTGAGTGATCCATCGTCATTAGGTGGCCCTGAACGTTACAATTCACTATCAGTATTTCATCCCATTCTATAATATAGACTCACAGCAGAACGGCCATAAGGTGCCCGAGGCAGCAATAGTCCCATGGAGTCAAGTCGGCTGGAGGACGATGTATTGTATCGGGACGCAATTTGAGTGATCCATCGTCATTAGGTGGCCCTGAACGTTACAATTCACTATCAGTTTTTCGTCCGATTCAAAAATCTTTGACTCACAGCAGAACGGCCATAAGGTGCCCGAGGCAGCAATAGACGCATGGAGACAAGTCTGCTGGAGGACGATGTATTGAATCGGGACGCAATTTGAGTGTTCCATCGTCATTAGGAGGCCCTGGACGTTACAATTCACTATCAGTTTTTCGTCCGATTCGAAAATCTTTGAGTCACAGCAGGCCTGCCGTAAGGTGCCCGAGGCAGCAATAGACCCATGGAGACAAGTCTGCTGGAGGACGATGTATTTAATCAGGACGCAATTTGAGTGACCCATCGTCATTAGGTGGCCCTGAATGTTACAATTCACTATCAGTTTTTCGTCCCATTCGATAATCTAGACTCACAGCAGAACGGCCATAAGGTGCCCGAGGCAGCAATAGACCCATGGAGACAAGTCGGCTGGGGACGATGTATTGAATCGGAACGCAATTTGAGTGATCCATCGTCATTAGGTGGCCCTGAACGTTACAATTCACTATCAGTTTTTCGTCCCATTCCATAACCTAGATTCACAGCAGAACGGCCATAAGGTGCCCGAGGCAGCAATAGACCCATGGAGTCAACTCGGCTGGAGGACAATGTATTGAATCGGGACGCAATTTGCGTGGTCCATCGTCATTAGGTGGCCCTGAATGTTACAATTCACTATCAGTTTTTCGTCCCATTCGATAATCTAGACTCACAGCAGAACGGCCATAAGGTGCCCGAGGCAGCAATAGACCCATGGAGACAAGTCGGCTGGGGACGATGTATTGAATCGGGACGCAATTTGAGTGATCCATCGTCATTAGGTGGCCCTGAACGTTACAATTCACTATCAGTTTTTCGTCCCATTCGATAATCTAGACTCACAGCAGAACGGCCATAAGGTGCCCGAGGCAGCAATAGTCCCATGGAGTCAAGTCGGCTAGTGGACGAGGTACTGAATCGGGACGCAATTTGTGTGGTCCATCGTCATTAGGTGGCCCTGAATGTTACAAATCACTATCAGTTTCTCGTCCGATTCGAAAATCTTTGAGTCACAGCAGGCCTGCCATAAGGTGCCCGAGGCAGCAATAGACCCATGGAGACAAGTCTGCTGGAGGACGATGTATTGAATCGGGACGCAATTTGAGTGATCCAACGTCATTAGGTGGCCCTGAACGTTACAATTCACTATCAGTTTTTCATCCCATTCTATAATCTAGACTCACAGCAGAACGGACATAAGGTGCCCGAGGCAGCAGTAGTCCCATGGAGTCAAGTCGGCTAGTGGACGATGTACTGAATCGGGACGCAATTTGTGTGGTCCATCGTCATTAGGTGGCCCTGAACGTTACAATTCACAATCAGTTTTTCGTCCCATTCGATAATCTAGATTCACAGCAGAACGGCCATAAGGTGCCCGAGGCAGCAATAGACCCATGGAGTCAACTCGGCTGGAGGACAATGTATTGAATCGGGACGCAATTTGCGTGGTCCATCGTCATTAGGTGGCCCTGAATGTTACAATTCACTATCAGTTTTTCGTCCGATACGAAAATCTTTTACTCACAGCAGAACGGCCATTAGGTGCCCGAGGCAGCAATTGACCCATGGAAACAAGTCTGCTGGAGGACGACGTATTGAACCGGGACGCAATTTGAGTGATCCATTGTCATTAGGAGGCCCTGAACGTTACAATTCACTATCAGTTTTTCGTCCCATTCGATAATCTAGACTCACAGCAGAACGGCCATAAGGTGCCCGAGGCAGCAATACACCCATGGAGTCAAGTCGGCTGGAGGACGATGTATTGAATCGGGACGCAATTTGAGTGATCCATCGTCATTAGGAGGCCCTGAACGTTACAATTCACTATCAGTTTTTCGTCCCATTCGATAATCTAGACTCACAGCAGAACGGCCATAAGGTGCCCGAGGCAACAATAGACCCATGGAGTCAAGTCGGCTGGAGGACGATGTATTGAATCGGGACGCAATTTGAGTGATCCATCGTCATTAGGTGGCCCTGAACGTTACAATTCACTATCAGTTTTTCGTCCCATTCGATAATCTAGACTCACAGCAGAACGGCCATAAGGTGCCGGAGGCAGCAATAGACGCATGGAGACAAGTCTGCTGGAGGACGATGTATAGAATTGGGTCGCAATTTGAGTGTTCCATCGTCATTAGGAGGCCCTGAACGTTACAATTCACTATCAGTTTTTCGTCCGATTCGAAAATCTTTGAGTCACAGCAGGCCTGCCATAAGGTGCCCGAGGCAGCAATAGACCCATGGAGATAAGTCTGCTGGAGGACGATGTATTGAATCGGGACGTAATTTGAGTGATCCATCGTCATTAGGTGGCCCTGAACGTTACAATTCACTATCAGTATTTCATCCCATTCTATAATATAGACTCACAGCAGAACGGCCATAAGGTGCCCGAGGCAGCAATAGTCCCATGGAGTCAAGTCGGCTGGAGGACGATGTATTGAATCGGGACGCAATTTGAGTGATCCATCGTCATTAGGTGGCCCTGAACGTTACAATTCACTATCAGTTTTTCGTCCGATTCAAAAATCTTTGACTCACAGCAGAACGGCCATAAGGTGCCCGAGGCAGCAATAGACGCATGGAGACAAGTCTGCTGGAGGACGATGTATTGAATCGGGACGCAATTTGAGTGTTCCATCGTCATTAGGAGGCCCTGGACGTTACAATTCACTATCAGTTTTTCGTCCGATTCGAAAATCTTTGAGTCACAGCAGGCCTGCCGTAAGGTGCCCGAGGCAGCAATAGACCCATGGAGACAAGTCTGCTGGAGGACGATGTATTTAATCAGGACGCAATTTGAGTGACCCATCGTCATTAGGTGGCCCTGAATGTTACAATTCACTATCAGTTTTTCGTCCCATTCGATAATCTAGACTCACAGCAGAACGGCCATAAGGTGCCCGAGGCAGCAATAGTCCCATGGAGTCAAGTCGGCTAGTGGACGATGTACTGAATCGGGACGCAATTTGTGTGGTCCATCGTCATTAGGTGGCCCTGAATGTTACAAATCACGATCAGTTTTTCGTCCGATTCGAAAATCTTTGACTCACAGCAGAACGGCCATAAGGTGCCCGTGGCAGCAATCGTCCCATGGAGACAAGTCTGCTGGAGGACGATGTATTGAATCGGGACGCAATTTGAGTGATCCATCGTCATTAGGTGGCCCTGAAAGTTACAATTCACTATCAGTTTTTCGTCCGATTCGAAAATCTTTGACTCACAGCAGAACGGCCATAAGGTGCCCGAGGCAGCAATAGACCCATGAAGTCAAGTCTGCTAGAGGACGATGTATTGAATCAGGACGCAATTTGAGTGATCCATCGTCATTAGGTGTCCCTGAACGTTACAATTCACTATCAGTTTTTCGTCCCATTCGATAATCTAGACTCACAGCAGAACGGCCATAAGGTGCCCGAGGCAGCAATAGACCCATGGAGTCAAGTCGGCTGGAGGACGATGTATTGAATCGGACGCAATTTGAGTGATCCATCGTCATTAGGTGGCCCTGAACGTTACAATTCACTATCAGTTTTTCGTCCCATTCGATAATCTAGACTCACAGCAGAACGGCCATAAGGTGCCCGAGGCAACAATAGACCCATGGAGTCAAGTCGGCTGGAGGACGATGTATTGAATCGGGACGCAATTTGAGTGATCCATCGTCATTAGGTGGCCCTGAACGTTACAATTCACTATCAGTTTTTCGTCCCATTCGATAATCTAGACTCACAGCAGAACGGCCATAAGGTGCCGGAGGCAGCAATAGACGCATGGAGACAAGTCTGCTGGAGGACGATGTATAGAATCGGGTCGCAATTTGAGTGTTCCATCGTCATTAGGAGGCCCTGAACGTTACAATTCACTATCAGTTTTTCGTCCGATTCGAAAATCTTTGAGTCACAGCAGGCCTGCCATAAGGTGCCCGAGGCAGCAATAGACCCATGGAGACAAGTCTGCTGGAGGACGATGTATTGAATCGGGACTTAATTTGAGTGATCCATCGTCATTAGGTGGCCCTGAACGTTACAATTCACTATCAGTATTTCATCCCATTCTATAATATAGACTCACAGCAGAACGGCCATAAGGTGCCCGAGGCAGCAATAGTCCCATGGAGTCAAGTCGGCTGGAGGACGATGTATTGAATCGGGACGCAATTTGAGTGATCCATCGTCATTAGGTGGCCCTGAACGTTACAATTCACTATCAGTTTTTCGTCCGATTCAAAAATCTTTGACTCACAGCAGAACGGCCATAAGGTGCCCGAGGCAGCAATAGACGCATGGAGACAAGTCTGCTGGAGGACGATGTATTGAATCGGGACGCAATTTGAGTGTTCCATCGTCATTAGGAGGCCCTGGACGTTACAATTCACTATCAGTTTTTCGTCCGATTCGAAAATCTTTGAGTCACAGCAGGCCTGCCATAAGGTGCCCGAGGCAGCAATAGACCCATGGAGACAAGTCTGCTGGAGGACGATGTATTGAATCAGGACGCAATTTGAGTGACCCATCGTCATTAGGTGGCCCTGAATGTTACAATTCACTATCAGTTTTTCGTCCCATTCGATAATCTAGACTCACAGCAGAACGGCCATAAGGTGCCCGAGGCAGCAATAGACCCATGGAGACAAGTCGGCTGGGGACGATGTATTGAATCGGAACGCAATTTGAGTGATCCATCGTCATTAGGTGGCCCTGAACGTTACAATTCACTATCAGTTTTTCGTCCCATTCGATAATCTAGATTCACAGCAGAACGGCCATAAGGTGCCCGAGGCAGCAATAGACCCATGGAGTCAACTCGGCTGGAGGACGATGTATTGAATCGGGACGCAATTCGCGTGGTCCATCGTCATTAGGTGGCCCTGAATGTTACAATTCACTATCAGTTTTTCGTCCGATTCGAAAATCTTTGACTCACAGCAGAACGGCCATAAGGTGCCCGAGGCAGCAATACACGCATGGAGACAAGTCTGCTGGAGGACGATGTATTGAATCGGGACGCAATTTGAGTGTTCCATCGTCATTAGGAGGCCCTGAACGTTACAATTCACTATCAGTTTTTCGTCCGATTCGAAAATCTTTGAGTCACAGCAGGCCTGCCATAAGGTGCCCGAGGCAGCAATAGACCCATGGAGACAAGTCTGCTGGAGGACGATGTATTGAATCGGGACGCAATTTGAGTGATCCATCGTCATTAGGTGGCCCTGAACGTTACAATTCACTATCAGTTTTTCATCCCATTCTATAATCTAGACTCACAGCAGAACGGACATAAGGTGCCCGAGGCAGCAATAGTCCCATGGAGTCAAGTCGGCTAGTGGACGATGTACTGAATCGGGACGCAATTTGTGTGGTCCATCGCCATTAGGTGGCCCTGAATGTTACAAATCACTATCAGTTTTTCGTCCGATTCGAAAATCTTTGACTCACAGCAGAACGGCCATAAGGTGCCCGAGGCAGCAATCGTCCCATGGAGACAAGTCTGCTGGAGGACGATGTATTGAATCGGGACGCAATTTGAGTGATCCATCGTCATTAGGTGGCCCTGAACGTTACAATTCACTATCAGTTTTTCGTCCCATTCGATAATCTAGACTCACAGCAGAACGGCCATAAGGTGCCCGAGGCAGCAATACTCCCATGGAGTCAAGTCGGCTAGTGGACGATGTACAGAATCGGGACGCAATTTGTGTGGTCCATCGTCATTAGGTGGCCCTGAACGTTACAATTCACTATCAGTTTTTCATCCCATTCTATAATCTAGACTCACAGCAGAACGGACATAAGGTGCCCGAGGCAGCAATAGTCCCATGGAGTCAAGTCGGCTAGTGGACGATGTACTGAATCGGGACGCAATTTGTGTGGTCCATCGTCATTAGGAGGCCCTGAACGTTACAATTCACTATCAGTTTTTCGTCCGATTCGAAAATCTTTGAGTCACAGCAGGCCTGCCATAAGGTGCCCGAGGCAGCAATAGACCCATGGAGACAAGTCTGCTGGAGGACGATGTATTGAATCGGGACGCAATTTGAGTGATCCATCGTCATTAGGTGGCCCTGAACGTTACAATTCACTATCAGTTTTTCATCCCATTCTATAATCTAGACTCACAGCAGAACGGACAAAAGGTGCCCGAGGCAGCAATAGACCCATGGAGTCAAGTCGGCTAGTGGACGATGTACTGAATCGGGACGCAATTTGTGTGGTCCATCGTCATTAGGTGGCCCTGAATGTTACAAATCACTATCAGTTTTTCGTCCGATTCGAAAATCTTTGACTCACAGCAGAACGGCCATAAGGTGCCCGTGGCAGCAATCGTCCCATGGAGACAAGTCTGCTGGAGGACGATGTATTGAATCGGAACGCAATTTGAGTGATCCATCGTCATTAGGTGGCCCTGAAAGTTACAATTCACTATCAGTTTTTCGTCCGATTCGAAATTCTAGACTCACAGCAGAACGGCCATAAGGTGCCCGAGGCAGCAATACTCCCATGGAGTCAAGTCGGCTAGTGGACGATGTACAGAATCGGGACGCAATTTGTGTGGTCCATCGTCATTAGGTGGCCCTGAATGTTACAAATCACTATCAGTTTTTCGTCCGATTTGAAAATCTTTGACTCACAGTAGGCCTGCCATAAGGTGCCCGATGCAGCAATAGACCCATGGAGACAAGTCTGCTGGAGGACGATGTATTGAATCGGGACGCAATTTGAGTGATCCATCGTCATTAGGTGGCCCTGAGCGTTACAATTCACTATCAGTTTTTCATCCCATTCTATAATCTAGACTCACAGCAGAACGGCCATAAGGTTCCCGAGGCAGCAATACTCCCATGGAGTCAAGTCGGCTAGTGGACGATGTACTGAATCGGGACGCAATTTGTGTGGTCCATCGTCATTAGGTGGCCCTGAAAGTTACAATTCACTATCAGTTTTTCGTCCGATTCGAAAATCTTTGACTCACAGCAGAACGGCCATAAGGTGCCCGAGGCAGCAATAGACCCATGAAGTCAAGTCTGCTGGAGGACGATGTATTGAATCAGGACGCAATTTGAGTGATCCATCGTCATTAGGAGGCCCTGAACGTTACAATTCACTATCAGTTTTTCGTCCCATTCGATAATCTAGACTCACAGCAGAACGGCCATAAGGTGCCCGAGGCAGCAATACACCCATGGAGTCAAGTCGGCTGGAGGACGATGTATTGAATCGGGACGCAATTTGAGTGATCCATCGTCATTAGGAGGCCCTGAACGTTACAATTCACTATCAGTTTTTCGTCCCATTCGATAATCTAGACTCACAGCAGAACGGCCATAAGGTGCCCGAGGCAACAATAGACCCATGGAGTCAAGTCGGCTGGAGGACGATGTATTGAATCGGGACGCAATTTGAGTGATCCATCGTCATTAGGTGGACCTGAACGTTACAATTCACTATCAGTTTTTCGTCCCATTCGATAATCTAGACTCACAGCAGAACGGCCATAAGGTGCCGGAGGCAGCAATAGACGCATGGAGACAAGTCTGCTGGAGGACGATGTATAGAATCGGGTCGCAATTTGAGTGTTCCATCGTCATTAGGAGGCCCTGAACGTTACAATTCACTATCAGTTTTTCGTCCGATTCGAAAATCTTTGAGTCACAGCAGGCCTGCCATAAGGTGCCCGAGGCAGCAATAGACCCATGGAGACAAGTCTGCTGGAGGACGATGTATTGAATCGGGACGTAATTTGAGTGATCCATCGTCATTAGGTGGCCCTGAACGTTACAATTCACTTTCAGTATTTCATCCCATTCTATAATATAGACTCACAGCAGAACGGCCACAAGGTGCCCGAGGCAGCAATAGTCCCATGGAGTCAAGTCGGCTGGAGGACGATGTATTGAATCGGGACGCAATTTGAGTGATCCATCGTCATTAGGTGGCCCTGAACGTTACAATTCACTATCAGTTTTTCGTCCCATTCGATAATCTAGATTCACAGCAGAACGGCCATAAGGTGCCCGAGGCAGCAATAGACCCATGGAGTCAACTCGGCTGGAGGACGATGTATTGAATCGGGACGCAATTAGCGTGGTCCATCGTCATTAGGTGGCCCTGAATGTTACAATTCACTATCAGTTTTTCGTCCGATTCGAAAATCTTTGACTCACAGCAGAACGGCCATAAGGTGCCCGAGGCAGCAATACACGCATGGAGACAAGTCTGCTGGAGGACGATGTATTGAATCGGGACGCAATTTGAGTGTTCCATCGTCATTAGGAGGCCCTGAACGTTACAATTCACTATCAGTTTTTCGTCCGATTCGAAAATCTTTGAGTCACAGCAGGCCTGCCATAAGGTGCCCTAGGCAGCAATAGACCCATGGAGACAAGTCTGCTGGAGGACGATGTATTGAATCGGGACGCAATTTGAGTGATCCATCGTCATTAGGTGGCCCTGAACGTTACAATTCACTATCAGTTTTTCATCCCATTCTATAATCTAGACTCACAGCAGAACGGACATAAGGTGCCCGAGGCAGCAATAGTCCCATGGAGTCAAGTCGGCTAGTGGACGATGTACTGAATCGGGACGCAATTTGTGTGGTCCATCGTCATTAGGTGGCCCTGAATGTTACAAATCACGATCAGTTTTTCGTCCGATTCGAAAATCTTTGACTCACAGCAGAACGGCCATAAGGTGCCCGTGGCAGCAATCGTCCCATGGAGACAAGTCTGCTGGAGGACGATGTATTGAATCGGGACGCAATTTGAGTGATCCATCGTCATTAGGTGGCCCTGAAAGTTACAATTCACTATCAGTTTTTCGTCCGATTCGAAAATCTTTGACTCACAGCAGAACGGCCATAAGGTGCCCGAGGCAGCAATAGACCCATGAAGTCAAGTCTGCTAGAGGACGATGTATTGAATCAGGACGCAATTTGAGTGATCCATCGTCATTAGGTGTCCCTGAACGTTACAATTCACTATCAGTTTTTCGTCCCATTCGATAATCTAGACTCACAGCAGAACGGCCATAAGGTGCCCGAGGCAGCAATAGACCCATGGAGTCAAGTCGGCTGGAGGACGATGTATTGAATCGGACGCAATTTGAGTGATCCATCGTCATTAGGTGGCCCTGAACGTTACAATTCACTATCGGTTTTTCGTCCCATTCGATAATCTAGACTCACAGCAGAACGGCCATAAGGTGCGCGAGGCAGCAATACTCCCATGGAGTCAAGTCGGCTAGTGGACGATGTACAGAATCGGGACGCAATTTGTGTGGTCCATCGTCATTAGGTGGCCCTGAATGTTACAAATCACTATCAGTTTTTCGTCCGATTTGAAAATCTTTGACTCACAGTAGGCCTGCCATAAGGTGCCCGAGGCAGCAATAGACCCATGGAGACAAGTCTGCTGGAGGACGATGTATTGAATCGGGACGCAATTTGAGTGATCCATCGTCATTAGGTGGCCCTGAGCGTTACAATTCACTATCAGTTTTTCATCCCATTCTATAATCTAGACTCACAGCAGAACGGCCATAAGGTGCCCGAGGCAGCAATACTCCCATGGAGTCAAGTCGGCTAGTGGACGATGTACTGAATCGGGACGCAATTTGTGTGGTCCATCGTCATTAGGTGGCCCTGAATGTTACAAATCACTATCAGTTTTTCGTCCGATTCGAAAATCTTTGACTCACAGCAGAACGGCCATAAGGTGCCCGAGGCAGCAATCGACCCATGGAGACAAGTCTGCTGGAGGACGATGCATTGAATCGGGACGCAATTTGAGTGATCCATCGTCATTAGGTGGCCCTGAAAGTTACAATTCACTATCAGTTTTTCGTCCGATTCTAAAATCTTTGACTCACAGCAGAACGGCCATAAGGTGCCCGAGGCAGCAATACACGCATGGAGACAAGTCTGCTGGAGGACGATGTATTGAGTCGGGACGCAATTTGAGTGTTCCATCGTCATTAGGAGGCCCTGAACGTTACAATTCACTATCAGTTTTTCGTCCGATTCGAAAATCTTTGAGTCACAGCAGGCCTGCCATAAGGTGCCCGAGGCAGCAATAGACCCATGGAGACAAGTCTGCTGGAGGACGATGTATTGAATCAGGACGCAATTTGAGTGATCCATCGTCATTAGGTGGCCCTGAACGTTACAATTCACTATCAGTTTTTCATCCCATTCTATAATCTAGACTCACAGCAGAACGGACATAAGGTGCCCGAGGCAGCAATTGTCACATGGAGTCAAGTCGGCTAGTGGACGATGTACTGAATCGGGACGCAATTTGTGTGGTCCATCGTCATTAGGTGGCCCTGAATGTTACAAATCACGATCAGTTTTTCGTCCGATTCGAAAATCTTTGACTCACAGCAGAACGGCCATAAGGTGCCCGAGGCAGCAATCGTCCCATGGAGACAAGTCTGCTGGAGGACGATGTATTGAATCGGGACGCAATTTGAGTGATCCATCGTCATTAGGTGGCCCTGAAAGTTACAATTCACTATCAGTTTTTCGTCCGATTCGAAAATCTTTGACTCACAGCAGAACGGCCATAAGGTGCCCGAGGCAGCAATAGACCCATGAAGTCAAGTCTGCTAGAGGACGATGTATTGAATCAGGACGCAATTTGAGTGATCCATCGTCATTAGGTGTCCCTGAACGTTACAATACACTATCAGTTTTTCGTCCCATTCGATAATCTAGACTCACAGCAGAACGGCCATAAGGTGCCCGAGGCAGCAATAGACCCATGGAGTCAAGTCGGCTGGAGGACGATGTATTGAATCGGGACGCAATTTGAGTGATCCATCGTCATTAGGTGGCCCTGAACGTTACAATTCACTATCAGTTTTTCGTCCCATTCGATAATCTAGACTCACAGCAGAACGGCCATAAGGTGCCCGAGGCAGCAATACTCCCATGGAGTCAAGTCGGCTAGTGGACGATGTACAGAATCGGGACGCAATTTGTGTGGTCCATCGTCATTAGGTGGACCTGAATGTTACAAATCACTATCAGTTTTTCGTCCGATTTGAAAATCTTTGACTCACAGTAGGCCTGCCATAAGGTGCCCGAGGCAGCAATAGACCCATGGAGACAAGTCTGCTGGAGGACGATGTATTGAATCGGGACGCAATTTGAGTGATCCATCGTCATTAGGTGGCCCTGAGCGTTACAATTCACTATCAGTTTTTCATCCCATTCTATAATCTAGACTCACAGCAGAACGGCCATAAGGTGCCCGAGGCAGCAATACTCCCATGGAGTCAAGTCGGCTAGTGGACGATGTACTGAATCGGGACGCAATTTGTGTGGTCCATCGTCATTAGGTGGCCCTGAATGTTACAAATCACTATCAGTTTTTCGTCCGATTCGAAAATCTTTGACTCACAGCAGAACGGCCATAAGGTGCCCGAGGCAGAAATCGACCCATGGAGACAAGTCTGCTGGAGGACGATGTATTGAATCGGGACGCAATTTGAGTGATCCATCGTCATTAGGTGGCCATGAAAGTTACAATTCACTATCAGTTTTTCGTCCGATTCTAAAATCTTTGACTCACAGCAGAACGGCCATAAGGTGCCCGAGGCAGCAATAGACCCATGAAGTCAAGTCTGCTGGAGGACGATGTATTGAATCAGGACGCAATTTGAGTGATCCATCGTCATTAGGTGGCCCTGAACGTTACAATTCACTATCAGTTTTTCGTCCCATTCAATAATCTAGACTCACAGCAGAACGGCCATTAGGTGCCCGAGGCAGCAATAGACCCATGGAGACAAGTCGGCTGGGGACGATGTATTGAATCGGGAGGCAATTTGAGTGATCCATCGTCATTAGGTGGCCCTGAACATTACAATTCACTATCAGTTTTTCGTCCCATTCCATAACCTAGATTCACAGCAGAACGGCCATAAGGTGCCCGAGGCAGCAATAGACCCATGGAGTCAACTCGGCTGGAGGACAATGTATTGAATCGGGACGCAATTTGCGTGGTCCATCGTCATTAGGTGGCCCTGAATGTTACAATTCACTATCAGTTTTTGTCCCATTCGATAATCTAGACTCACAGGAGAACGGCCATAAGATGCCCGAGGCAGCAATAGACCCATGGAGACAAGTCGGCTGGGGACGATGTATTGAATCGGGACGCAATTTGAGTGATCCATCGTCATTAGGTGGCCCTGAAAGTTACAATTCACTATCAGTTTTTCGTCCCATTCGATAATCTAGACTCACAGCAGAACGGCCATAGGGTGCCCGAGGCAGCAATAGTCCCATGGAGTCAATTCGGCTAGTGGACGATGTACTGAATCGGGACGCAATTTGTGTGGTCCATCGTCTTTAGGTGGCCCTGAATGTTACAAATCACTATCAGTTTTTCGTCCGATTCGAAAATCTTTGACACAGCAGAACGGCCATAAGGTGCCCGAGGCAGCAATCGACCCATGGAGACAAGTCTGCTGGAGGACGATGTATTGAATCGGGACGCAATTTTAGTGATCCATCGACATTAGGTGGCCCTGAAAGTTACAATTCACTATCAGTTTTTCGTCCGATTCGAAAATCTTTGACTCACAGCAGAACGGCCATAAGGTGCCCGAGGCAGCAATAGACCCATGGAGACAAGTCGGCTGGGGACGATGTATTGAATCGGGACGCAATTTGGGTGATCCATCGTCACTAGGTGGCCTTTAACGTTACAATTCACTATCAGTTTTTCGTCCCATTCGATAATCTAGATTCACAGCAGAACGGCCATAAGGTGCCCGAGGCAGCAATAGACCCATGGAGTCAACTCGGCTGGAGGACGATGTATTGAATCGGGACGCAATTTGCGTGGTCCATCGTCATTAGGTAGCCCTGAATGTTACAATTCACTATCAGTTTTTCGTCCCATTCGATAATCTAGACTCACAGCAGAACGGCCATAAGGTGCCCGAGGCAGCAATAGACCCATGGAGACAAGTCTGCTGGAGGACGATGTATTGAGTCGGGACGCAATTTGAGTGATCCATCGTCATTAGGAGGACCTGAACGTTACAATTCACTATCAGTTTTTTGTCCCATTCGATAATCTAGACTCACAGCAGAACGGCCATAAGGTGCCCGAGGCAGCAATAGACCCATGGAGTCAAGTCTGCTGGAGGACGATGTATTGAATCGGGACGCAATTTTAGTGATCCATCGACATTAGGTGGCCCTGAAAGTTACAATTCACTATCAGTTTTTCGTCCGATTCGAAAATCTTTGACTCACAGCAGAACGGCCATAAGGTGCCCGAGGCAGCAATAGACGCATGGAGACAAGTCTGCTGGAGGACGATGTATTGAATCGGGACGCAGTTTGAGTGTTCCATCGTCATTAGGAGGCCCTGAACGCTACAATTCACTATCAATTTTCCGTCCGATTCGAAAATCCTTGAGTCACAGCAGGCCTGCCATAAGGTGCCCGAGGCACCAATAGACCCATGGAGACAAGTCTGCTGGAGGACGATGTATTGAATCAGGACGCAATTTGAGTGATCCATCGTCATTAGGTGGCCCTGAACGTTACAATTCACTATCAGTTTTTCGTCCCATTCGATAATCTAGACTCACAGCAGAACGGCCAAAAGGTGCCCGAGGCAGCAATCGACCCATGGAGACAAGTCGGCTGGGGACGATGTATTGAATCGGGACGCAATTTGAGTGATCCATCGTCATTAGGTGGCCCTGAACGTTACAATTCACTATCAGTTTTTCGTCCCATTCGATAATCTAGATTCATAGCAGAACGGCCATAAGGTGCCCGAGGCAGCAATAGACCCATGGAGTCAACTCGGCTGGAGGACAATGTATTGAATCGGGACGCAATTTGCGTGGTCCATCGTCATTAGGTGGCCCTGAATGTTACAATTCACTATCAGTTTTTCGTCCGATACGAAAATCTTTGACTCACAGCAGAACGGCCATTAGGTGCCCGAGGCAGCAATCGACCCATGGAGACAAGTCTGCTGGAGGACGACGTATTGAATCGGGACGCAATTTGAGTGATCCATCGTCATTAGGAGGCCCTGCACGTTACAATTCACTATCACTTTTTCGTCCCATTCGATAATCTAGACTCACAGCAGAACGGCCATAAGGTCCCCGAGGCAGCAATACACCCATGGAGTCAAGTCGGCTGGAGGATGATGTATTGAATCGGGACGCAATTTGAGTGATCCATCGTCATTAAGAGGCCCTGAACGTTACAATTCACTATCAGTTTTTCGTCCCATTCGATAATCTAGACTCACAGCAGAACGGCCATAAGGTGCCCGAAGCAGCAATCGACCCATGGAGACAAGTCTGCTGGAGGACGATGTATTGAATCGGGACGCAATTTGAGTGATCCATCGTCATTAGGTGGCCCTGAACGTTACAACTCACTATCAGTTTTTCGTCCCATTCGATAATCTAGACTCACACGAGAACGGCCATAAGGTGACCGAGGCAGCAATAGACCCATGGAGACAAGTCTGCTGGAGGACGATCTATTGAATCGGGACGCAATTTGAGTGATCCATCGTCATTAGGTGGCCCTGAACGTTACAATTCACTATCAGTTTTTCGTCCCATTCGATAATCTAGATTCACAGCAGAACGGCCATAAGGTGCCCGAGGCAGCAATAGACCCATGGAGTCAACTCGGCTGGAGGACAATGTATTGAATCGGGACGCAATTTGCGTGGTCCATCATCATTAGGAGGCCCTGAATGTTACAATTCACTATCAGTTTTTCGTCCGATACGAAAATCTTTGACTCACAGCAGAACGGTCATTAGGTGCCCGAGGCAGCAATCGACCCATGGAGACAAGTCTGCTGGAGGACGACGTATTGAATCGGGACGCAATTTGAGTGATCCATCGTCATTAGGAGGCCCTGAACGTTACAATTCACTATCAGTATTTCGTCCCATTCGATAATCTAGACTCACAGCAGAACGGCCATAAGGTGCCCGAGGCAGCAATAGACCCATGGAGACAAGTCGGCTGGAGGACGATGTATTGAATCGGGACGCAATTTGAGTGATCCATCGTCATTAGGAGGCCCTGAACGTTACAATTCACTATCAGTTTTTCGTCACATTCGATAATCTAGACTCACAGCAGAACGGCCATAAGGTGCCCGAGGCAGCAATAGACCCATGGAGTCAAGTCGGCTGGAGGACGATGTATTGAGTCGGGACGCAATTTGAGTGATCCATCGTCATTAGGTGGCCCTGAACGTTACAATTCACTATCAGTTTTTCGTCCCATTCGATAATTTAGACTCACAGCAGAACGGCCATAAGGTGCCCGAGGCAGCAATAGACCCATGGAGACAAGTCTGCTGGAGGACGATGTATTGAGTCGGGACGCAATTTGAGTGATCCATCGTCATTAGGAGGACCTGAACGTTACAATTCACTATCAGTTTTTTGTCCCATTCGATAATCTAGACTCACAGCAGAACGGCCATAAGGTGCCCGAGGCAGCAATCGACCCATGGAGACAAGTCGGCTGGGGACGATGTATTGAATCGGGACGCAATTTGAGTGATCCATCGTCATTAGGTGGCCCTGAACGTTACAATTCACTATCAGTTTTTCGTCCGATTAGAAAATCTTTGACTCACAGCAGAACGGCCATAAGGTGCCCGAGGCAGCAATAGACGCATGGAGACAAGTCTGCTGGAGGACGATGTATTGAATCGGGACGCAGTTTGAGTGTTCCATCGTCATTAGGAGGCCCTGAACGCTACAATTCACTATCAATTTTCCGTCCGATTCGAAAATCTTTGAGTCACAGCAGGCCTGCCATAAGGTGCCCGAGGCACCAATAGACCCATGGAGACAAGTCTGCTGGAGGACGATGTATTGAATCAGGACGCAATTTGAGTGATCCATCGTCATTAGGTGGCCCTGAACGTTACAATTCACTATCAGTTTTTCGTCCCATTCGATAATCTAGACTCACAGCAGAACGGCCATAAGGTGCCCGAGGCAGCAATCGACCCATGGAGACAAGTCGGCTGGGGACGATGTATTGAATCGGGACGCAATTTGAGTGATCCATCGTCATTAGGTGGCCCTGAACGTTACAATTCACTATCAGTTTTTCGTCCCATTCGATAATCTAGATTCATAGCAGAACGGCCATAAGGTGCCCGAGGCAGCAATAGACCCATGGAGTCAACTCGGCTGGAGGACAATGTATTGAATCGGGACGCAATTTGCGTGGTCCATCGTCATTAGATGGCCCTGAATGTTACAATTCACTATCAGTTTTTCGTCCGATACGAAAATCTTTGACTCACAGCAGAACGGCCATTAGGTGCCCGAGGCAGCAATCGACCCATGGAGACAAGTCTGCTGGAGGACGACGTATTGAATCGGGACGCAATTTGAGTGATCCATCGTCATTAGGAGGCCCTGAACGTTACAATTCACTATCAGTATTTCGTCCCATTCGATAATCTAGACTCACAGCAGAACGGCCATAAGGTGCCCGAGGCAGCAATAGACCCATGGAGTCAAGTCGGCTGGAGGACGATGTATTGAATCGGGACGCAATTTGAGTGATCCATCGTCATTAGGAGGCCCTGAACGTTACAATTCACTATCAGTTTTTCGTCCCATTCGAAAATCTAGACTCACAGCAGAACGGCCATAAGGTGCCCGAGGCAGCAATAGACCCATGGAGTCAAGTCGGCTGGAGGACGATGTATAGAGTCGGGACGCAATTTGAGTGATCCATCGTCATTAGGTGGCCCTGAACGTTACAATTCACTATCAGTTTTTCGTCCCATTCGATAATTTAGACTCACAGCAGAACGGCCATAAGGTGCCCGAGGCAGCAATAGACAAATGGAGACAAGTCTGTTGGAGGACGATGTATTGAATCGGGACGCAATTTGAGTGATCCATCGTCATTAGGAGGACCTGAACGTTACAATTCACTATCAGTTTTTTGTCCCATTCGATAATCTAGACTAACAGCAGAACGGCCATAAGGTGCCCGAGGCAGCAATAGACGCATGGAGACAAGTCTGCTGGAGGACGATGTATTGAATCGGGACGCAATTTGAGTGTTCCATCGTCATTAGGAGGCCCTGAACGTTACAATTCACTATCAGTTTTTCGGCCGATTCGAAAATCTTTGAGTCACAGCAGGCCTGCCATAAGGTGCCCGAGGCAGCAATAGACCCATGGAGACAAGTCTGCTGGAGGACGATGTATTGAATCGGGACGCAATTTGAGTGATCCATCGTCATTAGGTGGCCCTGAACGTTACAATTTACTATCAGTTTTTCATCCCATTCTATAATCTAGACTCACAGCAGAACGGCCATAAGGTGCCCGAGGCAGCAATAGTCCCATGGAGTCAAGTCGGCTAGTGGACGATGTACTGAATCGGGACGCAATTTGTGTGGTCCATCGTCATTAGGTGCCCCTGAATGTTACAAATCACTATCAGTTTATAGTCCGATTCGAAAATCTTTGACTCACAGCAGAACGGCCATAAGGTGCCCGAGGCAGCAATCGACCCATGGAGACAAGTCTGCTGGAGGACTATGTATTGAATCGGGACGCAATTTGAGTGATCCATCGTCATTAGGTGGCCCTGAAAGTTACAATTCACTATCAGTTTTTCGTCCGATTCGGAAATCTTTGACTCACAGCAGAACGGCCATAAGGTGCCCGAGGCAGCAATAGACCCATGAAGTCAAGTCTGCTGGAGGACGATGTATTGAATCAGGAGGCAATTTGAGTGTTCCATCGTCATTAGGTGGCCCTGAACGTTACAATTCACTATCAGTTTTTCGTCCCATTCGATAATCTAGACTCACAGCAGACCGGCCATAAGGTGCCCGAGGCAGCAATAGACCCTTGGAGACAAGTCGGCTGGGGACGATGTATTGAATCGGGACGCAATTTGAGTGATCCATCGTCATTAGGTGGACCTGAACGATACAATTCACTATCAGTTTTTCGTCCCATTCGATAATCTAGATTCACAGCAGAACGGCCATAAGGTTCCCGAGGCAGCAATAGAAGCATGGAGACAAGTCTGCTGGAGGACGATGTATTGAATCGGGACGCAATGTGAGTGTTCCATCGTCATTAGGAGGCCCTGAACGTTACAATTCACTATCAGTTTTTCGTCCGATACGAAAATCTTTGAGTCACAGCAGGCCTGCCATAAGGTGACCGAGGCAGCAATAGACCCATGGAGACAAGTCTGCTGGAGGACGATGTATTGAATCGGGACGCAATTTGAGTGATCCATCGTCATTAGGTGGCCCTGAACGTTACAATTCACTATCAGTTTTTCATCCCATTCTATAATCTAGACTCACAACTGCCCGAGGCAGCAATAGTCCCATGGAGTCAAGTCGGCTAGTGGACGATGTACTGAATCGGGACGCAATTTGTGTGGTCCATCGTCATTAGGTGGCCCTGAATGTTACAAATCACTATCAGTTTTTCGTCCGATTTGAAAATCTTTGACTCACAGTAGGCCTGCCATAAGGTGCCCGAGGCAGCAATAGACCCATGGAGACAAGTCTGCTGGAGGACGATGTATTGAATCGGGACGCAATTTGAGTGATCCATCGTCATTAGGTGGCCCTGAGCGTTACAATTCACTATCAGTTTTTCATCCCATTCTATAATCTAGACTCACAGCAGAACGGCCATAAGGTGCCCGAGGCAGCAATACTCCCATGGAGTCAAGTCGGCTAGTGGACGATGTACTGAATCGGGACGCAATTTGTGTGGTCCATCGTCATTAGGTGGCCCTGAATGTTACAAATCACTATCAGTTTTTCGTCCGATTCGAAAATCTTTGACTCACAGCAGAACGGCCATAAGGTGCCCGAGGCAGCAATCGACCCATGGAGACAAGTCTGCTGGAGGACGATGTATTGAATCGGGACGCAATTTTAGTGATCCATCGTCATTAGGTGGCCCTGAAAGTTACAATTCACTATCAGTTTTTCGTCCGATTCTAAAATCTTTGACTCACAGCAGAACGGCCATAAGGTGCCCGAGGCAGCAATAGACCCATGAAGTCAAGTCTGCTGGAGGACGATGTATTGAATCAGGACGCAATTTGAGTGATCCATCGTCATTAGGTGGCCCTGAACGTTACAATTCACTATCAGTTTTTCGTCCCATTCAATAATCTAGACTCACAGCAGAACGGCCATAAGGTGCCCGAGGCAGCAATAGACCCATGGAGTCAACTCGGCTGGAGGACAATGTATTGAATCGGGACGCAATTTGCGTGGTCCATCGTCATTAGGTGGCCCTGAATGTTACAATTCACTATCAGTTTTTCGTCCCATTCGATAATCTAGACTCACAGCAGAACGGCCATAAGGTGCCCGAGGCAGCAATAGACCCATGGAGACAAGTCGGCTGGGGACGATGTATTGAATCGGGACGCAATTTGAGTGATCCATCGTCATTAGGTGGCCCTGAAAGTTACAATTCACTATCAGTTTTTCGTCCCATTCGATAATCTAGACTCACAGCAGAACGGCCATAGGGTGCCCGTGGCAGCAATAGTCCCATGGAGTCAAGTCGGCTAGTGGACGAGGTACTGAATCGGGACGCAATTTGTGTGGTCCATCGTCATTAGGTGGCCCTGAATGTTACAAATCACTATCAGTTTTTCGTCCGATTAGAAAATCTTTGACTCACAGCAGAACGGCCATAAGGTGGCCGAGGCAGCAATCGACCCATGGAGCCAAGTATGCTGGAGGACGATGTATTGAATCGGGACGCAATTTGAGTGATCCATCGTCATTAGGTGGCCCTGAAAGTTACAATTCACTATCAGTTTTTCGTCCGATTCGAAAATCTTTGACTCACGGCAGAACGGCCATAAGGTGCCCGAGGCAGCAATAGACCCATGAAGTCAAGTCTGCTGGAGGTCGATGTATTGAATCAGGACGCAATTTGAGTGATCCATCGTCATTAGGTGGTCCTGAACGTTACAATTCACTATCAGTTTTTCGTCCCATTCGATAATCTAGACTCACAGCAGAACGGCCATAAGGTGCTCGAGGCAGCAATAGACCCATGGAGACAAGTCGGCTGGGGACGATGAATTGAATCGGGACGCAATTTGAGTGATCCATCGTCATTAGGTGGCCCTGAACGTTACAATTCACTATCAGTTTTTCGTCCCATTCGATAATCTAGATTCACAGCAGAACGGCCCTAAGGTGCCCGAGGCAGCAATAGACCCATGGAGACAAGTCTGCTGGAGAACGATGTATTGAATCGGGACGCAATTTGAGTGTTCCATCGTCATTAGGAGGCCCTGAACGTTACAATTCACTATCAGTTTTTCGTCCGATTCGAAAATCTTTGAGTCACAGCAGGCCTGCCATAAGGTGACCGAGGCAGCAATAGACCCATGGAGACAAGTCTGCTGGAGGACGATGTATTGAATCGGGACAAATTTGAGTTATCCATCGTCATTAGGTGGCCCTGAACGTTACAATTCACTATCAGTTTTTCATCCCATTCTATAATCTAGACTCACAACTGCCCGAGGCAGTAATAGTCCCATGGAGTCAAGTCGGCTAGTGGACGATGTACTGAATCGGGACGCAATTTGTGTGGTCCATCGTCTTTAGGTGGCCCTGAATGTTACAAATCACTATCAGTTTTTCGTCCGATTCGAAAATCTTTGACACAGCAGAACGGCCATAAGGTGCCCGAGGCAGCAATCGACCCATGGAGACAAGTCTGCTGGAGGACGATGTATTGAATCGGGACGCAATTTGAGTGATCCATCGACATTAGGTGGCCCTGAAAGTTACAATTCACTATCAGCTTTTCGTCCGATTCGAAAATCTTTGACACAGCAGAACGGCCATAAGGTGCCCGAGGCAGCAATCGACCCATGGAGACAAGTCTGCTGGAGGACGATGTATTGAATCGGGACGCAATTTTAGTGATCCATCGACATTAGGTGGCCCTGAAAGTTACAATTCACTATCAGTTTTTCGTCCGATTCGAAAATCTTTGACTCACAGCAGAACGGCCATAAGGTGCCCGAGGCAGCAATAGACCCATGGAGACAAGTCGGCTGGGGACGATGTATTGAATCGGGACGCAATTTGGGTGATCCATCGTCACTAGGTGGCCTTTAACGTTACAATTCACTATCAGTTTTTCGTCCCATTCGATAATCTAGATTCACAGCAGAACGGCCATAAGGTGCCCGAGGCAGCAATAGACCCATGGAGTCAACTCGGCTGGAGGACGATGTATTGAATCGGGACGCAATTTGCGTGGTCCATCGTCATTAGGTAGCCCTGAATGTTACAATTCACTATCAGTTTTTCGTCCCATTCGATAATCTAGACTCACAGCAGAACGGCCATAAGGTGCCCGAGGCAGCAATAGACCCATGGAGACAAGTCTGCTGGAGGACGATGTATTGAGTCGGGACGCAATTTGAGTGATCCATCGTCATTAGGAGGACCTGAACGTTACAATTCACTATCAGTTTTTTGTCCCATTCGATAATCTAGACTCACAGCAGAACGGCCATAAGGTGCCCGAGGCAGCAATAGACCCATGGAGTCAAGTCGGCTGGAGGACGATGTATTGAATCGGGACGCAATTTGAGTGATCCATCGTCATTAGGTGGCCCTGAACGTTACAATTCACTATCAGTTTTTCGTCCGATTAGAAAATCTTTGACTCACAGCAGAACGGCCATAAGGTGCCCGTGGCAGCAATAGACGCATGGAGACAAGTCTGCTGGAGGACGATGTATTGAATCGGGACGCAGTTTGAGTGTTCCATCGTCATTAGGAGGCCCTGAACGCTACAATTCACTATCAATTTTCCGTCCGATTCGAAAATCTTTGAGTCACAGCAGGCCTGCCATAAGGTGCCCGAGGCACCAATAGACCCATGGAGACAAGTCTGCTGGAGGACGATGTATTGAATCAGGACGCAATTTGAGTGATCCATCGTCATTAGGTGGCCCTGAACGTTACAATTCACTATCAGTTTTTCGTCCCATTCGATAATCTAGACTCACAGCAGAACGGCCAAAAGGTGCCCGAGGCAGCAATCGACCCATGGAGACAAGTCGGCTGGGGACGATGTATTGAATCGGGACGCAATTTGAGTGATCCATCGTCATTAGGTGGCCCTGAACGTTACAATTCACTATCAGTTTTTCGTCCCATTCGATAATCTAGATTCATAGCAGAACGGCCATAAGGTGCCCGAGGCAGCAATAGACCCATGGAGTCAACTCGGCTGGAGGACAATGTATTGAATCGGGACGCAATTTGCGTAATCCATCGTCATTAGGTGGCCCTGAATGTTACAATTCACTATCAGTTTTTCGTCCGATACGAAAATCTTTGACTCACAGCAGAACGGCCATTAGGTGCCCGAGGCAGCAATCGACCCATGGAGACAAGTCTGCTGGAGGACGACGTATTGAATCGGGACGCAATTTGAGTGATCCATCGTCATTAGGAGGCCCTGCACGTTACAATTCACTATCACTTTTTCGTCCCATTCGATAATCTAGACTCACAGCAGAACGGCCATAAGGTCCCCGAGGCAGCAATACACCCATGGAGTCAAGTCGGCTGGAGGATGATGTATTGAATCGGGACGCAATTTGAGTGATCCATCGTCATTAGGAGGCCCTGAACGTTACAATTCACTATCAGTTTTTCGTCCCATTCGATAATCTAGACTCACAGCAGAACGGCCATAAGGTGCCCGAAGCAGCAATCGACCCATGGAGACAAGTCTGCTGGAGGACGATGTATTGAATCGGGACGCAATTTGAGTGATCCATCGTCATTAGGTGGCCCTGAACGTTACAACTCACTATCAGTTTTTCGTCCCATTCGATAATCTAGACTCACACGAGAACGGCCATAAGGTGACCGAGGCAGCAATAGACCCATGGAGACAAGTCTGCTGGAGGACGATCTATTGAATCGGGACGCAATTTGAGTGATCCATCGTCATTAGGTGGCCCTGAACGTTACAATTCACTATCAGTTTTTCGTCCCATTCGATAATCTAGATTCACAGCAGAACGGCCATAAGGTGCCCGAGGCAGCAATAGACCCATGGAGTCAACTCGGCTGGAGGACAATGTATTGAATCGGGACGCAATTTGCGTGGTCCATCATCATTAGGAGGCCCTGAATGTTACAATTCACTATCAGTTTTTCGTCCGATACGAAAATCTTTGACTCACAGCAGAACGGTCATTAGGTGCCCGAGGCAGCAATCGACCCATGGAGACAAGTCTGCTGGAGGACGACGTATTGAATCGGGACGCAATTTGAGTGATCCATCGTCATTAGGAGGCCCTGAACGTTACAATTCACTATCAGTATTTCGTCCCATTCGATAATCTAGACTCACAGCAGAACGGCCATAAGGTGCCCGAGGCAGCAATAGACCCATGGAGACAAGTCGGCTGGAGGACGATGTATTGAATCGGGACGCAATTTGAGTGATCCATCGTCATTAGGAGGCCCTGAACGTTACAATTCACTATCAGTTTTTCGTCACATTCGATAATCTAGACTCACAGCAGAACGGCCATAAGGTGCCCGAGGCAGCAATAGACCCATGGAGTCAAGTCGGCTGGAGGACGATGTATTGAGTCGGGACGCAATTTGAGTGATCCATCGTCATTAGGTGGCCCTGAACGTTACAATTCACTATCAGTTTTTCGTCCCATTCGATAATTTAGACTCACAGCAGAACGGCCATAAGGTGCCCGAGGCAGCAATCGACCCATGGAGACAAGTCGGCTGGGGACGATGTATTGAATCGGGACGCAATTTGAGTGATCCATCGTCATTAGGTGGCCCTGAACGTTACAATTCACTATCAGTTTTTCGTCCGATTAGAAAATCTTTGACTCACAGCAGAACGGCCATAAGGTGCCCGAGGCAGCAATAGACGCATGGAGACAAGTCTGCTGGAGGACGATGTATTGAATCGGGACGCAGTTTGAGTGTTCCATCGTCATTAGGAGGCCCTGAACGCTACAATTCACTATCAATTTTCCGTCCGATTCGAAAATCTTTGAGTCACAGCAGGCCTGCCATAAGGTGCCCGAGGCACCAATAGACCCATGGAGACAAGTCTGCTGGAGGACGATGTATTGAATCAGGACGCAATTTGAGTGATCCATCGTCATTAGGTGGCCCTGAACGTTGCAATTCACTATCAGTTTTTCGTCCCATTCGATAATCTAGACTCACAGCAGAACGGCCATAAGGTGCCCGAGGCAGCAATCGACCCATGGAGACAAGTCGGCTGGGGACGATGTATTGAATCGGGACGCAATTTGAGTGATCCATCGTCATTAGGTGGCCCTGAACGTTACAATTCACTATCAGTTTTTCGTCCCATTCGATAATCTAGATTCATAGCAGAACGGCCATAAGGTGCCCGAGGCAGCAATAGACCCATGGAGTCAACTCGGCTGGAGGACAATGTATTGAATCGGGACGCAATTTGCGTGGTCCATCGTCATTAGATGGCCCTGAATGTTACAATTCACTATCAGTTTTTCGTCCGATACGAAAATCTTTGACTCACAGCAGAACGGCCATTAGGTGCCCGAGGCAGCAATCGACCCATGGAGACAAGTCTGCTGGAGGACGACGTATTGAATCGGGACGCAATTTGAGTGATCCATCGTCATTAGGAGGCCCTGAACGTTACAATTCACTATCAGTATTTCGTCCCATTCGATAATCTAGACTCACAGCAGAACGGCCATAAGGTGCCCGAGGCAGCAATAGACCCATGGAGTCAAGTCGGCTGGAGGACGATGTATTGAATCGGGACGCAATTTGAGTGATCCATCGTCATTAGGAGGCCCTGAACGTTACAATTCACTATCAGTTTTTCGTCCCATTCGAAAATCTAGACTCACAGCAGAACGGCCATAAGGTGCCCGAGGCAGCAATAGACCCATGGAGTCAAGTCGGCTGGAGGACGATGTATAGAGTCGGGACGCAATTTGAGTGATCCATCGTCATTAGGTGGCCCTGAACGTTACAATTCACTATCAGTTTTTCGTCCCATTCGATAATTTAGACTCACAGCAGAACGGCCATAAGGTGCCCGAGGCAGCAATAGACAAATGGAGACAAGTCTGTTGGAGGACGATGTATTGAATCGGGACGCAATTTGAGTGATCCATCGTCATTAGGAGGACCTGAACGTTACAATTCACTATCAGTTTTTTGTCCCATTCGATAATCTAGACTAACAGCAGAACGGCCATAAGGTGCCCGAGGCAGCAATAGACGCATGGAGACAAGTCTGCTGGAGGACGATGTATTGAATCGGGACGCAATTTGAGTGTTCCATCGTCATTAGGAGGCCCTGAACGTTACAATTCACTATCAGTTTTTCGGCCGATTCGAAAATCTTTGAGTCACAGCAGGCCTGCCATAAGGTGCCCGAGGCAGCAATAGACCCATGGAGACAAGTCTGCTGGAGGACGATGTATTGAATCGGGACGCAATTTGAGTGATCCATCGTCATTAGGTGGCCCTGAACGTTACAATTTACTATCAGTTTTTCATCCCATTCTATAATCTAGACTCACAGCAGAACGGCCATAAGGTGCCCGAGGCAGCAATAGTCCCATGGAGTCAAGTCGGCTAGTGGACGATGTACTGAATCGGGACGCAATTTGTGTGGTCCATCGTCATTAGGTGCCCCTGAATGTTACAAATCACTATCAGTTTATAGTCCGATTCGAAAATCTTTGACTCACAGCAGAACGGCCATAAGGTGCCCGAGGCAGCAATCGACCCATGGAGACAAGTCTGCTGGAGGACTATGTATTGAATCGGGACGCAATTTGAGTGATCCATCGTCATTAGGTGGCCCTGAAAGTTACAATTCACTATCAGTTTTTCGTCCGATTCGGAAATCTTTGACTCACAGCAGAACGGCCATAAGGTGCCCGAGGCAGCAATAGACCCATGAAGTCAAGTCTGCTGGAGGACGATGTATTGAATCAGGAGGCAATTTGAGTGTTCCATCGTCATTAGGTGGCCCTGAACGTTACAATTCACTATCAGTTTTTCGTCCCATTCGATAATCTAGACTCACAGCAGACCGGCCATAAGGTGCCCGAGGCAGCAATAGACCCTTGGAGACAAGTCGGCTGGGGACGATGTATTGAATCGGGACGCAATTTGAGTGATCCATCGTCATTAGGTGGACCTGAACGATACAATTCACTATCAGTTTTTCGTCCCATTCGATAATCTAGATTCACAGCAGAACGGCCATAAGGTTCCCGAGGCAGCAATAGAAGCATGGAGACAAGTCTGCTGGAGGACGATGTATTGAATCGGGACGCAATGTGAGTGTTCCATCGTCATTAGGAGGCCCTGAACGTTACAATTCACTATCAGTTTTTCGTCCGATTCGAAAATCTTTGAGTCACAGCAGGCCTGCCATAAGGTGACCGAGGCAGCAATAGACCCATGGAGTCAAGTCTGCTGGAGGACGATGTATTGAATCGGGACGCAATTTGAGTGATCCATCGTCATTAGGTGGCCCTGAACGTTACAATTCACTATCAGTTTTTCATCCCATTCTATAATCTAGACTCACAACTGCCCGAGGCAGCAATAGTCCCATGGAGTCAAGTCGGCTAGTGGACGATGTACTGAATCGGGACGCAATTTGTGTGGTCCATCGTCATTAGGTGGCCCTGAATGTTACAAATCACTATCAGTTTTTCGTCCGATTTGAAAATCTTTGACTCACAGTAGGCCTGCCATAAGGTGCCCGAGGCAGCAATAGACCCATGGAGACAAGTCTGCTGGAGGACGATGTATTGAATCGGGACGCAATTTGAGTGATCCATCGTCATTAGGTGGCCCTGAGCGTTACAATTCACTATCAGTTTTTCATCCCATTCTATAATCTAGACTCACAGCAGAACGGCCATAAGGTGCCCGAGGCAGCAATACTCCCATGGAGTCAAGTCGGCTAGTGGACGATGTACTGAATCGGGACGCAATTTGTGTGGTCCATCGTCATTAGGTGGCCCTGAATGTTACAAATCACTATCAGTTTTTCGTCCGATTCGAAAATCTTTGACTCACAGCAGAACGGCCATAAGGTGCCCGAGGCAGCAATCGACCCATGGAGACAAGTCTGCTGGAGGACGATGTATTGAATCGGGACGCAATTTTAGTGATCCATCGTCATTAGGTGGCCCTGAAAGTTACAATTCACTATCAGTTTTTCGTCCGATTCTAAAATCTTTGACTCACAGCAGAACGGCCATAAGGTGCCCGAGGCAGCAATAGACCCATGAAGTCAAGTCTGCTGGAGGACGATGTATTGAATCAGGACGCAATTTGAGTGATCCATCGTCATTAGGTGGCCCTGAACGTTACAATTCACTATCAGTTTTTCGTCCCATTCAATAATCTAGACTCACAGCAGAACGGCCATAAGGTGCCCGAGGCAGCAATAGACCCATGGAGTCAACTCGGCTGGAGGACAATGTATTGAATCGGGACGCAATTTGCGTGGTCCATCGTCATTAGGTGGCCCTGAATGTTACAATTCACTATCAGTTTTTCGTCCCATTCGATAATCTAGACTCACAGCAGAACGGCCATAAGGTGCCCGAGGCAGCAATAGACCCATGGAGACAAGTCGGCTGGGGACGATGTATTGAATCGGGACGCAATTTGAGTGATCCATCGTCATTAGGTGGCCCTGAAAGTTACAATTCACTATCAGTTTTTCGTCCCATTCGATAATCTAGACTCACAGCAGAACGGCCATAGGGTGCCCGTGGCAGCAATAGTCCCATGGAGTCAAGTCGGCTAGTGGACGAGGTACTGAATCGGGACGCAATTTGTGTGGTCCATCGTCATTAGGTGGCCCTGAATGTTACAAATCACTATCAGTTTTTCGTCCGATTAGAAAATCTTTGACTCACAGCAGAACGGCCATAAGGTGGCCGAGGCAGCAATCGACCCATGGAGACAAGTATGCTGGAGGACGATGTATTGAATCGGGACGCAATTTGAGTGATCCATCGTCATTAGGTGGCCCTGAAAGTTACAATTCACTATCAGTTTTTCGTCCGATTCGAAAATCTTTGACTCACGGCAGAACGGCCATAAGGTGCCCGAGGCAGCAATAGACCCATGAAGTCAAGTCTGCTGGAGGTCGATGTATTGAATCAGGACGCAATTTGAGTGATCCATCGTCATTAGGTGGTCCTGAACGTTACAATTCACTATCAGTTTTTCGTCCCATTCGATAATCTAGACTCACAGCAGAACGGCCATAAGGTGCTCGAGGCAGCAATAGACCCATGGAGACAAGTCGGCTGGGGACGATGAATTGAATCGGGACGCAATTTGAGTGATCCATCGTCATTAGGTGGCCCTGAACGTTACAATTCACTATCAGTTTTTCATCCCATTCTATAATCTAGACTCACAACTGCCCGAGGCAGTAATAGTCCCATGGAGTCAAGTCGGCTAGTGGACGATGTACTGAATCGGGACGCAATTTGTGTGGTCCATCGTCTTTAGGTGGCCCTGAATGTTACAAATCACTATCAGTTTTTCGTCCGATTCGAAAATCTTTGACACAGCAGAACGGCCATAAGGTGCCCGAGGCAGCAATCGACCCATGGAGACAAGTCTGCTGGAGGACGATGTATTGAATCGGGACGCAATTTGAGTGATCCATCGACATTAGGTGGCCCTGAAAGTTACAATTCACTATCAGCTTTTCGTCCGATTCGAAAATCTTTGACTCACAGCAGAACGGCCATAAGGTGCCCGAGGCAGCAATAGACCCATGGAGACAAGTCGGCTGGGGACGATGTATTGAATCGGGACGCAATTTGGGTGATCCATCGTCACTAGGTGGCCTTTAACGTTACAATTCACTATCAGTTTTTCGTCCCATTCGATAATCTAGATTCACAGCAGAACGGCCATAAGGTGCCCGAGGCAGCAATAGACCCATGGAGTCAACTCGGCTGGAGGACGATGTATTGAATCGGGACGCAATTTGCGTGGTCCATCGTCATTAGGTAGCCCTGAATGTTACAATTCACTATCAGTTTTTCGTCCCATTCGATAATCTAGACTCACAGCAGAACGGCCATAAGGTGCCCGAGGCAGCAATAGACCCATGGAGACAAGTCTGCTGGAGGACGATGTATTGAGTCGGGACGCAATTTGAGTGATCCATCGTCATTAGGAGGACCTGAACGTTACAATTCACTATCAGTTTTTTGTCCCATTCGATAATCTAGACTCACAGCAGAACGGCCATAACGTGCCCGAGGCAGCAATAGACCCATGGAGTCAAGTCGGCTGGAGGACGATGTATTGAATCGGGACGCAATTTGAGTGATCCATCGTCATTAGGTGGCCCTGAACGTTACAATTCACTATCAGTTTTTCGTCCGATTAGAAAATCTTTGACTCACAGCAGAACGGCCATAAGGTGCCCGAGGCAGCAATAGACGCATGGAGACAAGTCTGCTGGAGGACGATGTATTGAATCAGGACGCAATTTGAGTGATCCATCGTCATTAGGTGGCCCTGAACGTTACAATTCATTATCAGTTTTTCGTCCCATTCGATAATCTAGATTCATAGCAGAACGGCCATAAGGTGCCCGAGGCAGCAATAGACCCATGGAGTCAACTCGGCTGGAGGACAATGTATTGAATCGGGACGCAATTTGCATGGTCCATCGTCATTAGGTGGCCCTGAATGTTACAATTCACTATCAGTTTTTCGTCCGATACGAAAATCTTTGACTCACAGCAGAACGGCCATTAGGTGCCCGAGGCAGCAATCGACCCATGGAGACAAGTCTGCTGGAGGACGACGTATTGAATCGGGACGCAATTTGAGTGATCCATCGTCATTAGGAGGCCCTGCACGTTACAATTCACTATCACTTTTTCGTCCCATTCGATAATCTAGACTCACAGCAGAACGGCCATAAGGTCCCCGAGGCAGCAATCGACCCATGGAGACAAGTCTGCTGGAGGACGATGTATTGAATCGGGACGCAATTTGAGTGATCCATCGTCATTAGGTGGCCCTGAAAGTTACAATTCACTATCAGTTTTTCGTCCGATTCTAAAATCTTTGACTCACAGCAGAACGGCCATAAGGTGCCCGAGGCAGCAATAGACCCATGAAGTCAAGTCTGCTGGAGGACGATGTATTGAATCAGGACGCAATTTGAGTGATCCATCGTCATTAGGTGGCCCTGAACGTTACAATTCACTATCAGTTTTTCGTCCCATTCACTCACAGCAGAACGGCCATAAGGTGCCCGAGGCAGCAATAGACCCATGGAGACAAGTCGGCTGGGGACGATGTATTGAATCGGGACGCAATTTGAGTGATCCATCGTCATTAGGTGGCCCTGAACGTTACAATTCACTATCAGTTTTTCGTCCCATTCCATAACCTAGATTCACAGCAGAACGGCCATAAGGTGCCCGAGGCAGCAATAGACCCATGGAGTCAACTCGGCTGGAGGACAATGTATTGAATCGGGACGCAATTTGCGTGGTCCATCGTCATTAGGTGGCCCTGAATGTTACAATTCACTATCAGTTTTTCGTCCCATTCGATAATCTAGACTCACAGCAGAACGGCCATAAGGTGCCCGAGGCAACAATAGACCCATGGAGACAAGTCGGCTGGGGACGATGTATTGAATCGGGACGCAATTTGAGTGATCCATCGTCATTAGGTGGCCCTGAAAGTTACAATTCACTATCAGTTTTTCGTCCCATTCGATAATCTTGACTCACAGCAGAACGGCCATAGGGTGCCCGTGGCAGCAATAGTCCCATGGAGTCAAGTCGGCTAGTGGACGAGGTACTGAATCGGGACGCAATTTGTGTGGTCCATCGTCATTAGGTGGCCCTGAATGTTACAAATCACTATCAGTTTTTCGTCCGATTAGAAAATCTTTGACTCACAGCAGAACGGCCATAAGGTGGCCGAGGCAGCAATCGACCCATAGAGACAAGTATGCTGGAGGACGATGTATTGAATCGGGACGCAATTTGAGTGATCCATCGTCATTAGGTGGCCCTGAAAGTTACAATTCACTATCAGTTTTTCGTCCGATTCGAAAATCTTTGACTCACGGCAGAACGGCCATAAGGTGCCCGAGGCAGCAATAGACCCATGAAGTCAAGTCTGCTGGAGGTCGATGTATTGAATCAGGACGCAATTTGAGTGATCCGTCGTCATTAGGTGGTCCTGAACGTTACAATTCACTATCAGTTTTTCGTCCCATTCGATAATCTAGACTCACAGCAGAACGGCCATAAGGTGCTCGAGGCAGCAATAGACCCATGGAGACAAGTCGGCTGGGGACGATGTATTGAATCGGGACGCAATTTGAGTGATCCATCGTCATTAGGTGGCCCTGAACGTTACAATTCACTATCAGTTTTTCGTCCCATTCGATAATCTAGATTCACAGCAGAACGGCCATAAGGTGCCCGAGGCAGCAATAGACCCATGGAGACAAGTCTGCTGGAGAACGATGTATTGAATCGGGACGCAATTTGAGTGTTCCATCGTCATTAGGAGGCCCTGAACGTTACAATTCACTATCAGTTTTTCGTCCGATTCGAAAATCTTTGAGTCACAGCAGGCCCGCCATAAGGTGACCGAGGCAGCAATAGACCCATGGAGACAAGTCTGCTGGAGGACGATGTATTGAATCGGGACAAATTTGAGTTATCCATCGTCATTAGGTGGCCCTGAACGTTACAATTCACTATCAGTTTTTCATCCCATTCTATAATCTAGACTCACAACTGCCCGAGGCAGTAATAGTCCCATGGAGTCAAGTCGGATAGTGGACGATGTACTGAATCGGGACGCAATTTGTGTGGTCCATCGTCTTTAGGTGGCCCTGAATGTTACAAATCACTATCAGTTTTTCGTCCGATTCGAAAATCTTTGACACAGCAGAACGGCCATAAGGTGCCCGAGGCAGCAATCGACCCATGGAGACAAGTCTGCTGGAGGACGATGTATTGAATCGGGACGCAATTTGAGTGATCCATCGTCATTAGGTGGCCCTGAAAGTTACAATTCACTATCAGTTTTTCGTCCGATTCTAAAATCTTTGACTCACAGCAGAACGGCCATAAGGTGCCCGAGGCAGCAATAGACCCATGAAGTCAAGTCTGCTGGAGGACGATGTATTGAATCAGGACGCAATTTGAGTGATCCATCGTCATTAGGTGGCCCTGAACGTTACAATTCACTATCAGTTTTTCGTCCCATTCAATAATCTAGACTCACAGCAGAACGGCCATAAGGTGCCCGAGGCAGCAATAGACCCATGGAGACAAGTCGGCTGGGGACGATGTATTGAATCGGGACGCAATTTGAGTGATCCATCGTCATTAGGTGGCCCTGAACGTTACAATTCACTATCAGTTTTTCGTCCCATTCCATAACCTAGATTCACAGCAGAACGGCCATAAGGTGCCCGAGGCAGCAATAGACCCATGGAGTCAACTCGGCTGGAGGACAATGTATTGAATCGGGACGCAATTTGCGTGGTCCATCGTCATTAGGTGGCCCTGAATGTTACAATTCACTATCAGTTTTTCGTCCCATTCGATAATCTAGACTCACAGCAGAACGGCCATAAGGTGCCCGAGGCAGCAATAGACCCATGGAGACAAGTCGGCTGGGGACGATGTATTGAATCGGGACGCAATTTGAGTGATCCATCTTCATTAGGTGGCCCTGAAAGTTACAATTCACTATCAGTTTTTCGTCCCATTCGATAATCTTGACTCACAGCAGAACGGCCATAGGGTGCCCGTGGCAGCAATAGTCCCATGGAGTCAAGTCGGCTAGTGGACGAGGTACTGAATCGGGACGCAATTTGTGTGGTCCATCGTCATTAGGTGGCCCTGAATGTTACAAATCACTATCAGTTTTTCGTCCGATTAGAAAATCTTTGACTCACAGCAGAACGGCCATAAGGTGGCCGAGGCAGCAATCGACCCATGGAGACAAGTATGCTGGAGGACGATGTATTGAATCGGGACGCAATTTGAGTGATCCATCGTCATTAGGTGGCCCTGAAAGTTACAATTCACTATCAGTTTTTCGTCCGATTCGAAAATCTTTGACTCACGGCAGAACGGCCATAAGGTGCCCGAGGCAGCAATAGACCCATGAAGTCAAGTCTGCTGGAGGTCGATGTATTGAATCAGGACGCAATTTGAGTGATCCGTCGTCATTAGGTGGTCCTGAACGTTACAATTCACTATCAGTTTTTCGTCCCATTCGATAATCTAGACTCACAGCAGAACGGCCATAAGGTGCTCGAGGCAGCAATAGACCCATGGAGACAAGTCGGCTGGGGACGATGTATTGAATCGGGACGCAATTTGAGTGATCCATCGTCATTAGGTGGCCCTGAACGTTACAATTCACTATCAGTTTTTCGTCCCATTCGATAATCTAGATTCACAGCAGAACGGCCATAAGGTGCCCGAGGCAGCAATAGACCCATGGAGACAAGTCTGCTGGAGAACGATGTATTGAATCGGGACGCAATTTGAGTGTTCCATCGTCATTAGGAGGCCCTGAACGTTACAATTCACTATCAGTTTTTCGTCCGATTCGAAAATCTTTGAGTCACAGCAGGCCTGCCATAAGGTGACCGAGGCAGCAATAGACCCATGGAGACAAGTCTGCTGGAGGACGATGTATTGAATCGGGACAAATTTGAGTTATCCATCGTCATTAGGTGGCCCTGAACGTTACAATTCACTATCAGTTTTTCATCCCATTCTATAATCTAGACTCACAACTGCCCGAGGCAGTAATAGTCCCATGGAGTCAAGTCGGCTAGTGGACGATGTACTGAATCGGGACGCAATTTGTGTGGTCCATCGTCTTTAGGTGGCCCTGAATGTTACAAATCACTATCAGTTTTTCGTCCGATTCGAAAATCTTTGACACAGCAGAACGGCCATAAGGTGCCCGAGGCAGCAATCGACCCATGGAGACAAGTCTGCTGGAGGACGATGTATTGAATCGGGACACAATTTGAGTGATCCATCGACATTAGGTGGCCCTGAAAGTTACAATTCACTATCAGTTTTTCGTCCGATTCGAAAATCTTTGACTCACAGCAGAACGGCCATAAGGTGCCCGAGGCAGCAATAGACCCATGGAGACAAGTCGGCTGGGGACGATGTATTGAATCGGGACGCAATTTGGGTGATCCATCGTCACTAGGTGGCCTTTAACGTTACAATTCACTATCAGTTTTTCGTCCCATTCGATAATCTAGATTCACAGCAGAACGGCCATAAGGTGCCCGAGGCAGCAATAGACCCATGGAGTCAACTCGGCTGGAGGACGATGTATTGAATCGGGACGCAATTTGCGTGGTCCATCGTCATTAGGTAGCCCTGAATGTTACAATTCACTATCAGTTTTTCGTCCCATTCGATAATCTAGACTCACAGCAGAACGGCCATAAGGTGCCCGAGGCAGCAATAGACCCATGGAGACAAGTCTGCTGGAGGACGATGTATTGAGTCGGGACGCAATTTGAGTGATCCATCGTCATTAGGAGGACCTGAACGTTACAATTCACTATCAGTTTTTTGTCCCATTCGATAATCTAGACTCACAGCAGAACGGCCATAAGGTGCCCGAGGCAGCAATAGACCCATGGAGTCAAGTCGGCTGGAGGACGATGTATTGAATCGGGACGCAATTTGAGTGATCCATCGTCATTAGGTGGCCCTGAACGTTACAATTCACTATCAGTTTTTCGTCCGATTAGAAAATCTTTGACTCACAGCAGAACGGCCATAAGGTGCCCGAGGCAGCAATAGACGCATGGAGACAAGTCTGCTGGAGGACGATGTATTGAATCGGGACGCAGTTTGAGTGTTCCATCGTCATTAGGAGGCCCTGAACGCTACAATTCACTATCAATTTTCCGTCCGATTCGAAAATCTTTGAGTCACAGCAGGCCTGCCATAAGGTGCCCGAGGCACCAATAGACCCATGGAGACAAGTCTGCTGGAGGACGATGTATTGAATCAGGACGCAATTTGAGTGATCCATCGTCATTAGGTGGCCCTGAACGTTACAATTCACTATCAGTTTTTCGTCCCATTCGATAATTCAGACTCACAGCAGAACGGCCATAAGGTGCCCGAGGCAGCAATCGACCCATGGAGACAAGTCGGCTGGGGACGATGTATTGAATCGGGACGCAATTTGAGTGATCCATCGTCATTAGGTGGCCCTGAACGTTACAATTCACTATCAGTTTTTCGTCCCATTCGATAATCTAGATTCATAGCAGAACGGCCATAAGGTGCCCGAGGCAGCAATAGACCCATGGAGTCAACTCGGCTGGAGAACAATGTATTGAATCGGGACGCAATTTGCGTGGTCCATCGTCATTAGGTGGCCCTGAATGTTACAATTCACTATCAGTTTTTCGTCCGATACGAAAATCTTTGACTCACAGCAGAACGGCCATTAGGTGCCCGAGGCAGCAATCGACCCATGGAGACAAGTCTGCTGGAGGACGACGTATTGAATCGGGACGCAATTTGAATGATCCATCGTCATTAGGAGGCCCTGCACATTACAATTCACTATCACTTTTTCGTCCCATTCGATTATCTAGACTCACAGCAGAACGGCCATAAGGTCCCCGAGGCAGCAATACACCCATGGAGTCAAGTCGGCTGGAGGATGATGTATTGAATCGGGACGCAATTTGAGTGATCCATCGTCATTAGGAGGCCCTGAACGTTACAATTCACTATCAGTTTTTCGTCCCATTCGATAATCTAGACTCACAGCAGAACGGCCATAAGGTGCCCGAGGACGCAATCGACCCATGGAGACAAGTCTGCTGGAGGACGATGTATTGAATCGGGACGCAATTTGAGTGATCCATCGTCATTAGGTGGCCCTGAACGTTACAACTCACTATCAGTTTTTCGTCCCATTCGATACTCTAGACTCACACCAGAACGGCCATAAGGTGACCGAGGCAGCAATAGACCCATGGAGACAAGTCTGCTGGAGGACGATGTATTGAATCGGGACGCAATTTGAGTGATCCATCGTCATTAGGTGGCCCTGAACGTTACAATTCACTATCAGTTTATCGTCCCATTCGATAATCTAGATTCACAGCAGAACGGCCATAAGGTGCCCGAGGCAGCAATAGACCCATGGAGTCAACTCGGCTGGAGGACAATGTATTGAATCGGGACGCAATTTGCGTGGTCCATCATCATTAGGTGGCCCTGAATGTTACAATTCACTATCAGTTTTTCGTCCGATACGAAAATTTTTGACTCACAGCAGAACGGCCATTAGGTGCCCGAGGCAGCAATCGACCCATGGAGACAAGTCTGCTGGAGGACAACGTATTGAATCGGGACGCAATTTGAGTGATCCATCGTCATTAGGAGGCCCTGAACGTTACAATTCACTATCAGTTTTTCGTCCCATTCGATAATCTAGACTCACAGCAGAACGGCCATAAGGTGCCCGAGGTAGCAATAGACCCATGGAGTCAAGTCGGCTGGAGGACGATGTATTGAATCGGGACGCAATTTGAGTGATCCATCGTCATTAGGAGGCCCTGAACGTTACAATTCACTATCAGTTTTTCGTCCCATTCGATAATCTAGACTCACAGCAGAACGGCCATAAGGTGCCCGAGGCAGCAATAGACCCATGGAGTCAAGTCGGCTGGAGGACGATGTATTGAGTCGGGACGCAATTTGAGTGATCCATCGTCATTAGGTGGCCCTGAACGTTACAATTCACTATCAGTTTTTCGTCCCATTCGATAATTTAGACTCACAGCAGAACGGCCATAAGGTGCCCGAGGCAGCAATAGACCCATGGAGACAAGTCTGTTGGAGGACGATGTATTGAATCGGGACGCAATTTGAGTGATCCATCGTCATTAGGAGGACCTGAACGTTACAATTCACTATCAGTTTTTTGTCCCATTCGATAATCTAGACTCACAGCAGAACGGCCATAAGGTGCCCGAGGCAGCAATAGACGCATGGAGACAAGTCTGCTGGAGGACGATGTATTGAATCGGGACGCAATTTGAGTGTTCCATCGTCATTAGGAGGCCCTGAACGTTACAATTCACTATCAGTTTTTCGGCCGATTCGAAAATCTTTGAGTCACAGCAGGCCTGCCATAAGGTGCCCGAGGCAGCAATAGACCCATGGAGACAAGTCTGCTGGAGGACGATGTATTGAATCGGGACGCAATTTGAGTGATCCATCGTCATTAGGTGGCCCTGAACGTTACAATTTACTATCAGTTTTTCATCCCATTCTATAATCTAGACACACAGCAGAATGGCCATAAGGTGCCCGAGGCAGCAATAGTCCCATGGAGTCAAGTCGGCTAGTGGACGATGTACTGAATCGGGACGCAATTTGCGTGGTCCATCATCATTAGGTGGCCCTGAATGTTACAATTCACTATCAGTTTTTCGTCCGATACGAAAATTTTTGACTCACAGCAGAACGGCCATTAGGTGCCCGAGGCAGCAATCGACCCATGGAGACAAGTCTGCTGGAGGACAACGTATTGAATCGGGACGCAATTTGAGTGATCCATCGTCATTAGGAGGCCCTGAACGTTACAATTCACTATCAGTTTTTCGTCCCATTCGATAATCTAGACTCACAGCAGAACGGCCATAAGGTGCCCGAGGTAGCAATAGACCCATGGAGTCAAGTCGGCTGGAGGACGATGTATTGAATCGGGACGCAATTTGAGTGATCCATCGTCATTAGGAGGCCCTGAACGTTACAATTCACTATCAGTTTTTCGTCCCATTCGATAATCTAGACTCACAGCAGAACGGCCATAAGGTGCCCGAGGCAGCAATAGACCCATGGAGTCAAGTCGGCTGGAGGACGATGTATTGAGTCGGGACGCAATTTGAGTGATCCATCGTCATTAGGTGGCCCTGAACGTTACAATTCACTATCAGTTTTTCGTCCCATTCGATAATTTAGACTCACAGCAGAACGGCCATAAGGTGCCCGAGGCAGCAATAGACCCATGGAGACAAGTCTGTTGGAGGACGATGTATTGAATCGGGACGCAATTTGAGTGATCCATCGTCATTAGGAGGACCTGAACGTTACAATTCACTATCAGTTTTTTGTCCCATTCGATAATCTAGACTCACAGCAGAACGGCCATAAGGTGCCCGAGGCAGCAATAGACGCATGGAGACAAGTCTGCTGGAGGACGATGTATTGAATCGGGACGCAATTTGAGTGTTCCATCGTCATTAGGAGGCCCTGAACGTTACAATTCACTATCAGTTTTTCGGCCGATTCGAAAATCTTTGAGTCACAGCAGGCCTGCCATAAGGTGCCCGAGGCAGCAATAGACCCATGGAGACAAGTCTGCTGGAGGACGATGTATTGAATCGGGACGCAATTTGAGTGATCCATCGTCATTAGGTGGCCCTGAACGTTACAATTTACTATCAGTTTTTCATCCCATTCTATAATCTAGACACACAGCAGAACGGCCATAAGGTGCCCGAGGCAGCAATAGTCCCATGGAGTCAAGTCGGCTAGTGGACGATGTACTGAATCGGGACGCAATTTGTGTGGTCCATCGTCATTAGGTGGCCCTGAATGTTACAAATCACTATCAGTTTTTCGTCCGATTCGAAAATCTTTGACACAGCAGAACGGCCATAAGGTGCCCGAGGCAGCAATCGACCCATGGAGACAAGTCTGCTGGAGGACGATGTATTGAATCGGGACGCAATTTGAGTGATCCATCGTCATTAGGTGGCCCTGAAAGTTACAATTCACTATCAGTTTTTCGTCCGATTCGAAAATCTTTGACTCACAGCAGAACGGCCATAAGGTGGCCGAGGCAGCAATAGACCCATGAAGTCAAGTCTGCTGGAGGACGATGTATTGAATCAGGACGCAATTTGAGTGATCCATCGTCATTAGGTGGCCCTGAACGTTACAATTCACTATCAGTTTTTCGTCCCATTCGATAATCTAGATTCACAGCAGAACGGCCATTAGGTGCCCGAGGCAGCAATCGGCCGATGGAGACAAGTCTGCTGGAGGACGATGTATTGAATCGGGACGCAATTTGAGTGTTCCATCGTCATTAGGAGGCCCTGAACGTTACAATTCACTATCAGTTTTTCATCCCATTCTATAATCTAGACTCACAGCTGCCCGAGGCAGCAATAGCCTCATGGAGTCAAGTCGGCTAGTGGACGATGTATTGAATCGGGACGCAATTTGAGTGATCCATCGTCATTAGGTGGCCCTGAACGTTACAATTCACTATCAGTTTTTCGTCCCATTCGATAATCTAGACTCACAGCAGAACGGCCATAAGGTGCCCGAGGCAGCAATCGACCCATGGAGACAAGTCTGCTGGAGGACGATGTATTGAATCGGGACGCAATTTGAGTGATCCATCGTCATTAGGTGGCCCTGAACGTTACAATTCACTATCAGTTTTTCGTCCCATTCGATAATCTAGACTCACACCAGAACGGCCATAAGGTGACCGAGGCAGCAATAGACCCATGGAGACAAGTCTGCTGGAGGACGATGTATTGAATCGGGACGCAATTCGAGTGATCCATCGTCATTAGGTGGCCCTGAACGTTACAATTCACTATCAGTTTTTCGTCCCATTCCATAATCTAGACTCACAGCAGAACGGCCATAAGGTGCCCGAGGCAGCAATAGCCCCATGGAGTCAAGTCGGCTGGGGACGATGTATTGAATCGGGACGCAATTTGGGTGATCCATCGTCACCAGGTGGCCTTTAACGTTACAATTCACTATCAGTTTTTCGTCCCATTCGATAATCTAGATTCACAGCAGAACGGCCATAAGGTGCCCGAGGCAGCAATAGACCCATGGAGTCAACTCGGCTGGAGGACGATGTATTGAATCGGGACGCAATTTGCGTGGTCCATCGTCATTAGGTAGCCCTGAATGTTAGAATTCACTATCAGTTTTTCGTCCCATTCGATAATCTAGACTCACAGCAGAACGGCCATAAGGTGCCCGAGGCAGCAATAGACCCATGGAGACAAGTCTGCTGGAGGACGATGTATTGAGTCGGGACGCAATTTGAGTGATCCATCGTCATTAGGAGGACCTGAACGTTACAATTCACTATCAGTTTTTTGTCCCATTCGATAATCTAGACTCACAGCAGAACGGCCATAAGGTGCCCGAGGCAGCAATAGACCCATGGAGTCAAGTCGGCTGGAGGACGATGTATTGAATCGGGACGCAATTTGAGTGATCCATCGTCATTAGGTGGCCCTGAACGTTACAATTCACTATCAGTTTTTCGTCCGATTCGAAAATCTTTGACTCACAGCAGAACGGCCATAAGGTGCCCGAGGCAGCAATAGACGCATGGAGACAAGTCTGCTGGAGGACGATGTATTGAATCGGGACGCAGTTTGAGTGTTCCATCGTCATTAGGAGGCCCTGAACGTTACAATTCACTATCAATTTTCCGTCCGATTCGAAAATCTTTGAGTCACAGCAGGCCTGCCATAAGGTGCCCGAGGCACCAATAGACCCATGGAGACAAGTCTGCTGGAGGACGATGTATTGAATCGGGACGCAATATGAGTGATCCATCGTCATTAGGTGGCCCTGAACGTTACAATTTACTATCAGTTTTTCATCCCATTCTATAATCTAGACTCACAGCAGAACGGCCATAAGGTGCCCGAGGCAGCAATAGTCCCATGGAGTCAAGTCGGCTAGTGGACGATGTACTGAATCGGGACTCAATTTGTGTGGTCCATCGTCATTAGGTGCCCCTGAATGTTACAAATCACTATCAGTTTTTCGTCCGATTCGAAAATCTTTGACTCACAGCAGAACGGCCATAAGGTGCACGAGGCAGCAATCGACCCATGGAGACAAGTCTGCTGGAGGACTATGTATTGAATCGGGATGCAATTTGAGTGATCCATCGTCATTAGGTGGCCCTGAAAGTTACAATTCACTATCAGTTTTTCGTCCGATTCGGAAATCTTTGACTCACAGCAGAACGGCCATAAGGTGCCCTAGGCAGCAATAGACCCATGAAGTCAAGTCTGCTGGAGGACGATGTATTGAATCAGGAGGCAATTTGAGTGTTCCATCGTCATTAGGTGGCCCTGAACGTTACAATTCACTATCAGTTTTTCGTCCCATTCGATAATCTAGATTCACAGCAGAACGGCCATAAGGTTCCCGAGGCAGCAATAGAAGCATGGAGACAAGTCTGCTGGAGGACGATGTATTGAATCGGGACGCAATGTGAGTGTTCCATCGTCATTAGGAGGCCCTGAACGTTACAATTCACTATCAGTTTTTCGTCCGATTCGAAAATCTTTGAGTCACAGCAGGCCTGCCATAAGGTGACCGAGGCAGCAATAGACCCATGGAGACAAGTCTGCTGGAGGACGATGTATTGTATCGGGACGCAATTTGAGTGATCCATCGTCATTAGGTGGCCCTGAACGTTACAATTCACTATCAGTTTTTCATCCCATTCTATAATCTAGACTCACAGCTGCCCGAGGCAGCAATAGTCCTATGGAGTCAAGTCGGCTAGTGGACGATGTACTGAATCGGGACGCAATTTGTGTGGTCCATCGTCATTAGGTGGCCCTGAATTTTACAAATCACTATCAGTTTTTCGTCCGATTCGAAAATCTTTGACACAGCAGAACGGCCATAAGGTGCCCGAGGCAGCAATCGCTCCATGGAGACAAGTCTGCTGGAGGACGATGTATTGAATCGGGACGCAATTTGAGTGATCCATCGTCATTAGGTGGCCCTGAACGTTACAATTCACTATCAGATTTTCGTCCCATTCGATAATCTAGATTCACAGCAGAACGGCCATTAGGTGCCCGAGGCAGCAATCGGCCCATGGAGACAAGTCTGCTGGAGGACGATGTATTGAATCGGGACGCAATTTGAGTGTTCCATCGTCATTAGGAGGCCCTGAACGTTACAATTCACTATCAGTTTTTCATCCCATTCTATAATCTAGACTCACAGCTGCCCGAGGCAGCAATAGTCTCATGGAGTCAAGTCGGCTAGTGGACGATGTATTGAATCGGGACGCAATTTGAGTGATCCATCGTCATTAGGTGGCCCTGAACGTTACAATTCACTATCAGTTTTTCGTCCCATTCGATAATCTAGACTCACAGCAGAACGGCCATAAGGTGCCCGAGGCAGCAATCGACCCATGGAGACAAGTCTGCTGGAGGACGATGTATTGAATCGGGACGCAATTTGAGTGATCCATCGTCATTAGGTGGCCCTGAACGTTACAATTCACTATCAGTTTTTCGTCCCATTCGATAATCTAGACTCACACCAGAACGGCCAAGGTGACCGAGGCAGCAATAGACCCATGGAGACACGTCTGCTGGAGGACGATGTATTGATTCGGGACGCAATTCGAGTGATCCATCGTCATTAGGTGGCCCTGAACGTTACAATTCACTATCAGTTTTTCGTCCCATTCCATAATCTAGACTCACAGCAGAACGGCCATAAGGTGCCCGAGGCTGCAATAGACCCATGGAGTCAAGTCGGCTGGGGACGATGTATTGAATCGGGACGCAATTTGGGTGATCCATCGTCACCAGGTGGCCTTTAACGTTACAATTCACTATCAGTTTTTCGTCCCATTCGATAATCTAGATTCACAGCAGAACGGCCATAAGGTGCCCGAGGCAGCAATAGACCCATTGAGTCAACTCGGCTGGAGGACGATGTATTGATTCGGGACGCAATTTGCGTGTTCCATCGTCATTAGGTAGCCCTGAATGTTACAATTCACTATCAGTTTTTCGTCCCATTCGATAATCTAGACTCACAGCAGAACGGCTGGAGGACGATGTATTGAGTCGGGACGCAATTTGAGTGATCCATCGTCATTAGGAGGACCTGAACGTTACAATTCACTATCAGTTTTTTGTCCCATTCGATAATCTAGACTCAGCAGAACGGCCATAAGGTGCCCGAGGCAGCAATAGACCCATGGATCAAGTCGGCTGGAGGACGATGTATTGAATCGGGACGCAATTTGAGTGATCCATCGTCATTAGGTGGCCCTGAACGTTACAATTCACTATCAGTTTTTCGTCCGATTCGAAAATCTTTGACTCACAGCAGAACGGCCATAAGGTGCCCGAGGCAGCAATAGACGCATGGAGACAAGTCTGATGGAGGACGATGTATTGAATCGGGACGCAGTTTGAGTGTTCCATCGTCATTAGGAGGCCCTGAACGTTACAATTCACTATCAATTTTCCGTCCGATTCGAAAATCTTTGAGTCACAGCAGGCCTGCCATAAGGTGCCCGAGGCACCAATAGACCCATGGAGACAAGTCTGCTGGAGGACGATGTATTGAATCAGGACGCAATTTGAGTGATCCATCGTCATTAGGTGGCCCTGAACGTTACAATTCACTATCAGTTTTTCGTCCCATTCGATAATCTAGACTCACAGCAGAACGGCCATATGGTGCCCGAGGCAGCAATCGACCCATGGAGACAAGTCGGCTGGGGACGATGTATTGAATCGGGACGCAATTTGAGTGATCCATCGTCATTAGGTGGCCCTGAACGTTACAATTCACTATCAGTTTTTCGTCCCATTCGATAATCTAGATTCATAGCAGAACGGCCATAAGGTGCCCGAGGCAGCAATAGACCCATGGAGTCAACTCGGCTGGAGGACAATGTATTGAATCGGGACGCAATTTGCGTGGTCCATCGTCATTAGGTGGCCCTGAATGTTACAATTCACTATCAGTTTTTCGTCCGATACGAAAATCTTTGACTCACAGCAGAACGGCCATTAGGTGCCCGAGGCAGCAATCGACCCATGGAGACAAGTCTGCTGGAGGACGACGTATTGAATCGGGACGCAATTTGAGTGATCCATCGTCATTAGGAGGCCCTGCACGTTACAATTCACTATCACTTTTTCGTCCCATTCGATAATCTAGACTCACAGCATAACGGCCATAAGGTCCCCGAGGCAGCAATACACCCATGGAGTCAAGTCGGCTGGAGGACGATGTATTGAATCGGGACGCAATTTGAGTGATCCATCGTCATTAGGTGGCCCTGAACGTTACAATTCACTATCAGTTTTTCGTCCCATTCGATAATCTAGATTCACAGCAGAACGGCCATAAGGTGCCCGAGGCAGCAATAGACCCATGGAGTCAACTCGGCTGGAGGACAATGTATTGAATCGGGACGCAATTTGCGTGGTCCATCATCATTAGGTGGCCCTGAATGTTACAATTCACTATCAGTTTTTCGTCCGATACGAAAATCTTTGACTCACAGCAGAACGGCCATTAGGTGCCCGAGGCAGCAATCGACCCATGGAGACAAGTCTGCTGGAGGACGACGTATTGAATCGGGACGCAATTTGAGTGATCCATCGTCATTAGGAGGCCCTGAACGTTACAATTCACTATCAGTTTTTCGTCCCATTCGATAATCTAGACTCACAGCAGAACGGCCATATGGTGCCCGAGGCAGCAATAGACCCATGGAGTCAAGTCGGCTGGAGGACGATGTATTGAATCGGGACGCAATTTGAGTGATCCATCGTCATTAGGAGGCCCTGAACGTTACAATTCACTATCAGTTTTTCGTCCCATTCGATAATCTAGACTCACAGCAGAACGGCCATAAGGTGCCCGAGGCAGCAATAGACCCATGGAGTCAAGTCGGCTGGAGGACGATGTATTGAGTCGGGACGCAATTTGAGTGATCCATCGTCATTAGGTGGCCCTGAACGTTACAATTCACTATCAGTTTTTCGTCCCATTCGATAATTTAGACTCACAGCAGAACGGCCATAAGGTGCCCGAGGCAGCAATAGACCCATGGAGACAAGTCTGTTGGAGGACGATGTATTGAATCGGGACGCAATTTGAGTGATCCATCGTCATTAGGAGGACCTGAACGTTACAATTCACTATCAGTTTTTTGTCCCATTCGATAATCTAGACTCACAGCAGAACGGCCATAAGGTGCCCGAGGCAGCAATAGACGCATGGAGACAAGTCTGCTGGAGGACGATGTATTGAATCGGGACGCAATTTGAGTGTTCCATCGTCATTAGGAGGCCCTGAACGTTACAATTCACTATCAGTTTTTCGGCCGCTTCGAAAATCTTTGAGTCACAGCAGGCCTGCCATAAGGTGCCCGAGGCAGCAATAGACCCATGGAGACAAGTCTGCTGGAGGACGATGTATTGAATCGGGACGCAATTTGAGTGATCCATCGTCATTAGGTGGCCCTGAACGTTACAATTTACTATCAGTTTTTCATCCCATTCTATAATCTAGACTCACAGCAGAACGGCCATAAGGTGCACGAGGCAGCAATAGTCCCATGGAGTCAAGTCGGCTAGTGGACGATGTACTGAATCGGGACGCAATTTGTGTGGTCCATCGTCATTAGGTGCCCCTGAATGTTACAAATCACTATCAGTTTTTCGTCCGATTCGAAAATCTTTGACTCACAGCAGAACGGCCATAAGGTGCCCGAGGCAGCAATCGACCCATGGAGACAAGTCTGCTGGAGGACTATGTATTGAATCGGGACGCAATTTGAGTGATCCATCGTCATTAGGTGGCCCTGAAAGTTACAATTCACTATCAGTTTTTCGTCCGATTCGGAAATCTTTGACTCACAGCAGAACGGCCATAAGGTGCCCGAGGCCGCAATAGACCCATGATGTCAAGTCGGCTGGAGGACGATGTATTGAATCAGGAGGCAATTTGAGTGTTCCATCGTCATTAGGTGGCCCTGAACGTTACAATTCACTATCAGTTTTTCGTCCCATTCGATAATCTAGACTCACAGCAGAACGGCCATAAGGTGCCCGAGGCAGCAATAGACCCATGGAGACAAGTCGGCTGGGGACGATGTATTGAATCGGGACGCAATTTGAGTGATCCATCGTCATTAGGTGGACCTGAACGATACAATTCACTATCAGTTTTTCGTCCCATTCGATAATCTAGATTCACAGCAGAACGGCCATAAGGTGCCCGAGGCAGCAATAGAAGCATGGAGACAAGTCTGCTGGAGGACGATGTATTGAATCGGGACGCAATTTGAGTGTTCCATCGTCATTAGGAGGCCCTGAACGTTACAATTCACTATCAGTTTTTCGTCCGATTCGAAAATCTTTGACTCACAGCAGAACGGCCATAAGGTGCCCGAGGCAGCAATCGACCCATGGAGACAAGTCTGCTGGAGGACGATGTATTGAATCGGGACGCAATTTGAGTGATCCATCGTCATTAGGTGGCCCTGAACGTTACAATTCACTATCAGTTTTTCATCCCATTCTATAATCTAGACTCACAGCTGCCCGAGGCAGCAATAGTCCCATGGAGTCAAGTCGGCTAGTGGACGATGTACTGAATCGGGACGCAATTTGTGTGGTCCATCGTCATTAGGTGGCCCTGAATGTTACAAATCACTATCAGTTTTTCGTCCGATTCGAAAATCTTTGACACAGCAGAACGGCCATAAGGTGCCCGAGGCAGCAAACGACCCATGGAGACAAGTCTGCTGGAGGACGATGTATTGAATCGGGACGCAATTTGAGTGATCCATCGTCATTAGGTGGCCCTGAAAGTTACAATTCACTATCAGTTTTTCGTCCGATTCGAAAATCTTTGACTCACAGCAGAACGGCCATAAGGTGCCCGAGGCAGCAATAGACCCATGAAGTCAAGTCTGCTGGAGGACGATGTATTGAATCAGGACGCAATTTGAGTGATCCATCGTCATTAGGTGGCCCTGAACGTTACAATTCACTATCAGTTTTTCGTCCCATTCGATAATCTAGACTCACAGCAGAACGGCCATTAGGTGCCCGAGGCAGCAATCGGCCCATGGAGACAAGTCTGCTGGAGGACGATGTATTGAATCGGGACGCAATTTGAGTGTTCCATCGTCATTAGGAGGCCCTGAACGTTACAATTCACTATCAGTTTTTCATCCCATTCTATAATCTAGACTCACAGCTGCCCGAGGCAGCAATAGTCTCATGGAGTCAAGTCGGCTAGTGGACGATGTATTGAATCGGGACGCAATTTGAGTGATCCATCGTCATTAGGTGGCCCTGAACGTTACAATTCACTATCAGTTTTTCGTCCCATTCGATAATCTAGACTCACAGCAGAACGGCCATAAGGTGCCCGAGGCAGCAATCGACCCATGGAGACAAGTCTGCTGGAGGACGATGTATTGAATCGGGACGCAATTTGAGTGATCCATCGTCATTAGGTGGCCCTGAACGTTACAATTCACTATCAGTTTTTCGTCCCATTCGATAATCTAGACTCACACCAGAACGGCCATAAGGTGACCGAGGCAGCAATAGACCCATGGAGACAAGTCTGCTGGAGGACGATGTATTGAATCGGGACGCAATTCGAGTGATCCATCGTCATTAGGTGGCCCTGAACGTTACAATTCACTATCAGTTTTTCGTCCCATTCCATAATCTAGACTCACAGCAGAACGGCCATCAGGTGCCCGAGGCAGCAATAGACCCATGGAGTCAAGTCGGCTGGAGGACGATGTATTGAATCGGGACGCAATTTGAGTGATCCATCGTCATTAGGTGGCCCTGAACGTTACAATTCACTATCAGTTTTTCGTCCCATTCGATAATCTAGACTCACAGCAGAACGGCCATTAGGTGCCCGAGGCAGCAATCGGCCCATGGAGACAAGTCTGCTGGAGGACGATGTATTGAATCGGGACGCAATTTGAGTGTTCCATCGTCATTAGGAGGCCCTGAACGTTACAATTCACTATCAGTTTTTCATCCCATTCTATAATCTAGACTCACAGCTGCCCGAGGCAGCAATAGTCTCATGGAGTCAAGTCGGCTAGTGGACGATGTATTGAATCGGGACGCAATTTGAGTGATCCATCGTCATTAGGTGGCCCTGAACGTTACAATTCACTATCAGTTTTTCGTCCCATTCGATAATCTAGACTCACAGCAGAACGGCCATAAGGTGCCCGAGGCAGCAATCGACCCATGGAGACAAGTCTGCTGGAGGACGATGTATTGAATCGGGACGCAATTTGAGTGATCCATCGTCATTAGGTGGCCCTGAACGTTACAATTCACTATCAGTTTTTCGTCCCATTCCATAATCTAGACTCACAGCAGAACGGCCATAAGGTGCCCGAGGCAGCAATAGACCCATGGAGTCAAGTCGGCTGGAGGACGATGTATTGAATCGGGACGCAATTTGAGTGATCCATCGTCATTAGGTGGCCCTGAACGTTACAATTCACTATCAGTTTTTCGTCCCATTCGATAATCTAGACTCACACCAGAACGGCCATAAGGTGACCGAGGCAGCAATAGACCCATGGAGACAAGTCTGCTGGAGGACGAATATTGAATTGTGACGCAATTTGAGTGATCCATCGTCATTAGGTGGCCCTGAACGTTACAATTCACTATCAGTTTTTCGTCCCATTCGATAATCTAGACTCACAGCAGAACGGCCATAAGGTGCCCGAGGCAGCAATAGACCCATGGAGACAAGTCTGTTGGAGGACGATGTATTGAATCGGGACGCAATTTGAGTGATCCATCGTCATTAGGAGGACCTGAACGTTACAATTCACTATCAGTTTTTTGTCCCATTCGATAATCTAGACTCACAGCAGAACGGCCATAAGGTGCCCGAGGCAGCAGTAGACGCATGGAGACAAGTCTGCTGGAGGACGATGTATTGAATCGGGACGCAATTTGAGTGTTCCATCGTCATTAGGTGGACCTGAACGATACAATTCACTATCAGTTTTTCGTCCCATTCGATAATCTAGATTCACAGCAGAACGGCCATAAGGTGCCCGAGGCAGCAATAGACCCATGGAGTCAACTCGGCTGGAGGACGATGTCTTGAATCGGGACGCAATTTGCGTGGTCCATCGTCATTAGGTGGCCCTGAACGTTACAATTCACTATCAGTTTTTCGTCCGATTCGAAAATCTTTGACTCACAGCAGAACGGCCATAAGGTGCCCGAGGCAGCAATAGACCCATGAAGTCAAGTCTGCTGGAGGACGATGTATTGAATCAGGACGCAATTTGAGTGATCCATCGTCATTAGGTGGCCCTGAACGTTACAATTCACTATCAGTTTTTCATCCCATTCTATAATCTAGACTCACAGCTGCCCGAGGCAGCAATAGTCTCATGGAGTCAAGTCGGCTAGTGGACGATGTATTGAATCGGGACGCAATTTGTGTGATCCATCGTCATTAGGTGGCCCTGAACGTTACAATTCACTATCAGTTTTTCGTCCCATTCGATAATCTAGACTCACAGCAGAACGGCCATAAGGTGCCCGAGGCAGCAATCGACCCATGGAGACAAGTCTGCTGGAGGACGATGTATTGAATCGGGACGCAATTTGAGTGATCCATCGTCATTAGGTGGCCCTGAACGTTACAATTCACTATCAGTTTTTCGTCCCATTCGATAATCTAGACTCACACCAGAACGGCCATAAGGTGACCGAGGCAGCAATAGACCCATGGAGACAAGTCTGCTGGAGGACGATGTATTGAATCGGGACGCAATTTGCGTGGTCCATCGTCATTAGGTGGCCCTGAACGTTACAATTCACTATCAGTTTTTCGTCCCATTCCATAATCTAGACTCACAGCAGAACGGCCATCAGGTGCCCGAGGCAGCAATAGACCCATGGAGTCAAGTCGGCTGGAGGACGATGTATTGAATCGGGACGCAATTTGAGTGATCCATCGTCATTAGGTGGCCCTGAACGTTACAATTCACTATCAGTTTTTCGTCCGATTCGAAAATCTTTGACTCACAGCAGAACGGCCATAAGGTGCCCGAGGCAGCAATAGACCCATGAAGTCAAGTCTGCTGGAGGACGATGTATTGAATCAGGACGCAATTTGAGTGATCCATCGTCATTAGGTGGCCCTGAACGTTACAATTCACTATCAGTTTTTCGTCCCATTCGATAATCTAGACTCACAGCAGAACGGCCATTAGGTGCCCGAGGCAGCAATCGGCCCATGGAGACAAGTCTGCTGGAGGACGATGTATTGAATCGGGACGCAATTTGAGTGTTCCATCGTCATTAGGAGGCCCTGAACGTTACAATTCACTATCAGTTTTTCATCCCATTCTATAATCTAGACTCACAGCTGCCCGAGGCAGCAATAGTCTCATGGAGTCAAGTCGGCTAGTGGACGATGTATTGAATCGGGACGCAATTTGAGTGATCCATCGTCATTAGGTGGCCCTGAACGTTACAATTCACTATCAGTTTTTCGTCCCATTCGATAATCTAGACTCACAGCAGAACGGCCATAAGGTGCCCGAGGCAGCAATCGACCCATGGAGACAAGTCTGCTGGAGGACGATGTATTGAATCGGGACGCAATTTGAGTGATCCATCGTCATTAGGTGGCCCTGAACGTTACAATTCACTATCAGTTTTTCGTCCCATTCGATAATCTAGACTCACACCAGAACGGCCATAAGGTGACCGAGGCAGCAATAGACCCATGGAGACAAGTCTGCTGGAGGACGATGTATTGAATCGGGACGCAATTCGAGTGATCCATCGTCATTAGGTGGCCCTGAACGTTACAATTCACTATCAGTTTTTCGTCCCATTCCATAATCTAGACTCACAGCAGAACGGCCATCAGGTGCCCGAGGCAGCACTAGACCCATGGAGTCAAGTCGGCTGGAGGACGATGTATTGAATCGGGACGCAATTTGAGTGATCCATCGTCATTAGGTGGCCCTGAACGTTACAATTCACTATCAGTTTTTCGTCCCATTCGATAATCTAGACTCACAGCAGAACGGCCATTAGGTGCCCGAGGCAGCAATCGGCCCATGGAGACAAGTCTGCTGGAGGACGATGTATTGAATCGGGACGCAATTTGAGTGTTCCATCGTCATTAGGAGGCCCTGAACGTTACAATTCACTATCAGTTTTTCATCCCATTCTATAATCTAGACTCACAGCTGCCCGAGGCAGCAATAGTCTCATGGAGTCAAGTCGGCTAGTGGACGATGTATTCAATCGGGACGCAATTTGAGTGATCCATCGTCATTAGGTGGCCCTGAACGTTACAATTCACTATCAGTTTTTCGTCCCATTCGATAATCTAGACTCACAGCAGAACGGCCATAAGGTGCCCGAGGCAGCAATCGACCCATGGAGACAAGTCTGCTGGAGGACGATGTATTGAATCGGGACGCAATTTGAGTGATCCATCGTCATTAGGTGGCCCTGAACGTTACAATTCACTATCAGTTTTTCGTCCCATTCCATAATCTAGACTCGCAGCAGAACGGCCATAAGGTGCCCGAGGCAGCAATAGACCCATGGAGTCAAGTCGGCTGGAGGACGATGTATTGAATCGGGACGCAATTTGAGTGATCCATCGTCATTAGGTGGCCCTGAACGTTACACTTCACTATCAGTTTTTCGTCCCATTCGATAATCTAGACTCACACCAGAACGGCCATAAGGTGACCGAGGCAGCAATAGACCCATGGAGACAAGTCTGCTGGAGGACGAATATTGAATTGTGACGCAATTTGAGTGATCCATCGTCATTAGGTGGCCCTGAACGTTACAATTCACTATCAGTTTTTCGTCCCATTCGATAATCTAGACTCACAGCAGAACGGCCATAAGGTGCCCGAGGCAGCAATAGACCCATGGAGACAAGTCTGTTGGAGGACGATGTATTGAATCGGGACGCAATTTGAGTGATCCATCGTCATTAGGAGGACCTGAACGTTACAATTCACTATCAGTTTTTTGTCCCATTCGATAATCTAGACTCACAGCAGAACGGCCATAAGGTGCCCGAGGCAGCAGTAGACGCATGGAGACAAGTCTGCTGGAGGACGATGTATTGAATCGGGACGCAATTTGAGTGTTCCATCGTCATTAGGTGGACCTGAACGATACAATTCACTATCAGTTTTTCGTCCCATTCGATAATCTAGATTCACAGCAGAACGGCCATAAGGTGCCCGAGGCAGCAATAGACCCATGGAGTCAACTCGGCTGGAGGACGATGTCTTGAATCGGGACGCAATTTGCGTGGTCCATCGTCATTAGGTGGCCCTGAACGTTACAATTCACTATCAGTTTTTCGTCCGATTCGAAAATCTTTGACTCACAGCAGAACGGCCATAAGGTGCCCGAGGCAGCAATAGACCCATGAAGTCAAGTCTGCTGGAGGACGATGTATTGAATCAGGACGCAATTTGAGTGATCCATCGTCATTAGGTGGCCCTGAACGTTACAATTCACTATCAGTTTTTCGTCCCATTCGATAATCTAGACTCACAGCAGAACGGCCATTAGGTGCCCGAGGCAGCAATCGGCCCATGGAGACAAGTCTGCTGGAGGACGATGTATTGAATCGGGACGCAATTTGAGTGTTCCATCGTCATTAGGAGGCCCTGAACGTTACAATTCACTATCAGTTTTTCATCCCATTCTATAATCTAGACTCACAGCTGCCCGAGGCAGCAATAGTCTCATGGAGTCAAGTCGGCTAGTGGACGATGTATTGAATCGGGACGCAATTTGAGTGATCCATCGTCATTAGGTGGCCCTGAACGTTACAATTCACTATCAGTTTTTCGTCCCATTCGATAATCTAGACTCACAGCAGAACGGCCATAAGGTGCCCGAGGCAGCAATCGACCCATGGAGACAAGTCTGCTGGAGCACGATGTATTGAATCGGGACGCAATTTGAGTGATCCATCGTCATTAGGTGGCCCTGAACGTTACAATTCACTATCAGTTTTTCGTCCCATTCGATAATCTAGACTCACACCAGAACGGCCATAAGGTGACCGAGGCAGCAATAGACCCATGGAGACAAGTCTGCTGGAGGACGATGTATTGAATCGGGACGCAATTTGCGTGGTCCATCGTCATTAGGTGGCCCTGAACGTTACAATTCACTATCAGTTTTTCGTCCCATTCCATAATCTAGACTCACAGCAGAACGGCCATCAAGTGCCCGAGGCAGCAATAGACCCATGGAGTCAAGTCGGCTGGAGGACGATGTATTGAATCGGGACGCAATTTGAGTGATCCATCGTCATTAGGTGGCCCTGGACGTTACAATTCACTATCAGTTTTTCGTCCCATTCGATAATCTAGACTCACAGCAGAACGGCCATTAGGTGCCCGAGGCAGCAATCGGCCCATGGAGACAAGTCTGCTGGAGGACGATGTATTGAATCGGGACGCAATTTGAGTGTTCCATCGTCATTAGGAGGCCCTGAACGTTACAATTCACTATCAGTTTTTCATCCCATTCTATAATCTAGACTCACAGCTGCCCGAGGCAGCAATAGTCTCATGGAGTCAAGTCGGCTAGTGGACGATGTATTGAATCGGGACGCAATTTGAGTGATCCATCGTCATTAGGTGGCCCTGAACGTTACAATTCACTATCAGTTTTTCGTCCCATTCGATAATCTAGACTCACAGCAGAACGGCCATAAGGTGCCCGAGGCAGCAATCGACCCATGGAGACAAGTCTGCTGGAGGACGATGTATTGATTCGGGACGCAATTTGAGTGATCCATCGTCATTAGGTGGCCCTGAACGTTACAATTCACTATCAGTTTTTCGTCCCATTCCATAATCTAGACTCACAGCAGAACGGCCATAAGGTGCCCGAGGCAGCAATAGACCCATGGAGTCAAGTCGGCTGGAGGACGATGTATTGAATCGGGACGCAATTTGAGTGATCCATCGTCATTAGGTGGCCCTGAACGTTACAATTCACTATCAGTTTTTCGTCCCATTCGATAATCTAGACTCACACCAGAACGGCCATAAGGTGACCGAGGCAGCAATAGACCCATGGAGACAAGTCTGCTGGAGGACGAATATTGAATTGTGACGCAATTTGAGTGATCCATCGTCATTAGGTGGCCCTGAACGTTACAATTCACTATCAGTTTTTCGTCCCATTCCATAATCTAGACTCACAGCAGAACGGCCATAATGTGCCCGAGGCAGCAATAGACCCATGGAGACAAGTCGGCTGGGGACGATGTATTGAATCGGGACGCAATTTGAGTGATCCATCGTCATTAGGTGGCCCTGAACGTTACAATTCACTATCAGTTTTTCGTCCCATTTGATAATCTAGATTCACAGCAGAACGGCCATAAGGTGCCCGAGGCAGCAATAGACCCATGGAGTCAACTCGGCTGGAGGACAATGTATTGAATCGGGACGCAATTTGCGTGGTCCATCATCATTAGGTGGCCCTGAATGTTACAATTCACTATCAGTTTTTCGTCCGATACGAAAATCTTTGACTCACAGCAGAACGGCCATTAGGTGCCCGAGGCAGCAATCGACCCATGGAGACAAGTCTGCTGGAGGACGACGTATTGAATCGGGACGCAATTTGAGTGATCCATCGTCATTTGAGGCCCTGAACGTTACAATTCACTATCAGTTTTTCGTCCCATTCGATAATCTAGACTCACAGCAGAACGGCCATAAGGTGCCCGAGGCAGCAATAGACCCTTGGAGTCAAGTCTTCTGGAGGGCGATGTATTGAATCGGGACGCAATTTGAGTGATCCATCGTCATTAGGAGGCCCTGAACGTTACAATTCACTATCAGTTTTTCGTCCCATTCGATAATCTAGACTCACAGCAGAACGGCCATAAGGTGCCCGAGGCAGCAATAGACCCATGGAGTCAAGTCGGCTGGAGGACGATGTGTTGAGTCGGGACGCAATTTGAGTGATCCATCGTCATTAGGTGGCCCTGAACGTTACAATTCACTATCAGTTTTTCGTCCCATTCGATAATCTAGACTCACAGCAGAACGGCCATAAGGTGCCCGAGGCAGCAATAGACCCATGGAGACAAGTCTGTTGGAGGACGATGTATTGAATCGGGACGCAATTTGAGTGATCCATCGTCATTAGGAGGACCTGAACGTTACAATTCACTATCAGTTTTTTGTCCCATTCGATAATCTAGACTCACAGCAGAACGGCCATAAGGTGCCCGAGGCAGCAGTAGACGCATGGAGACAAGTCTGCTGGAGGACGATGTATTGAATCGGGACGCAATTTGAGTGTTTCATCGTCATTAGGTGGACCTGAACGATACAATTCACTATCAGTTTTTCGTCCCATTCGATAATCTAGATTCACAGCAGAACGGCCATAAGGTGCCCGAGGCAGCAATAGACCCATGGAGTCAACTCGGCTGGAGGACGATGTCTTGAATCGGGACGCAATTTGCGTGGTCCATCGTCATTAGGTGGCCCTGAACGTTACAATTCACTATCAGTTTTTCGTCCGATTCGAAAATCTTTGACTCACAGCAGAACGGCCATAAGGTGCCCGAGGCAGCAATAGACGCATGGAGACAAGTCTGCTGGAGGACGATGTATTGAATCGGGACGCAATTTGAGTGTTCCATCGTCATTAGGAGGCCCTGAACGTTACAATTCACTATCAGTTTTTCGTCCGATTCGAAAATCTTTGAGTCACAGCAGGCCTGCCATAAGGTGACCGAGGCAGCAATAGACCCATGGAGACAAGTCTGCTGGAGGACGATGTATTGAATCGGGACGCAATTTGAGTGATCCATCGTCATTAGGTGGCCCTGAACGTTACAATTCACTATCAGTTTTTCATCCCATTCTATAATCTAGACTCACAGCTGCCCGAGGCAGCAATAGTCCCATGGAGTCAAGTCGGCTAGTGGACGATGTACTGAATCGGGACGCAATTTGTGTGGTCCATCGTCATTAGGTGGCCCTGAATGTTACAAATCACTATCAGTTTTTCGTCCGATTCGAAAATCTTTGACACAGCAGAACGGCCATAAGGTGCCCGAGGCAGCAATCGACCCATGGAGACAAGTCTGCTGGAGGACGATGTATTGAATCGGGACGCAATTTGAGTGATCCATCGTCATTAGGTGGCCCTGAAAGTTACAATTCACTATCAGTTTTTCGTCCGATTCGAAAATCTTTGACTCACAGCAGAACGGCCATAAGGTGCCCGAGGCAGCAATAGACCCATGAAGTCAAGTCTGCTGGAGGACGATGTATTGAATCAGGACGCAATTTGAGTGATCCATCGTCATTAGGTGGCCCTGAACGTTACAATTCACTATCAGTTTTTCGTCCCATTCGATAATCTAGACTGACAGCAGAACGGCCATAAGGTGCCCGAGGCAGCAATAGACCCATGGAGACAAGTCGGCTGGGGACGATGTATTGAATATGGACGCAATTTGAGTGATCCATCGTCATTAGGTGGCCCTTAACGTTACAATTCACTATCAGTTTTTCGTCCCATTCGATAATCTAGATTCACAGCAGAACGGCCATAAGGTGCCCGAGGCAGCAATAGACCCATGGAGTCAACTCGGCTGGAGGACAATGTATTGAATCGGGACGCAATTTGCGTGGTCCATCGTCATTAGGTGGCCCTGAATGTTACAATTCACTATCAGTTTTTCGTCCGATTCGAAAATCTTTGAATCACAGCAGAACGGCCATTAGGTGCCCGAGGCAGCAATCGACCCATGGAGACAAGTCTGCTGGAGGACTATGTATTGAATCGGGACGCAATTTGAGTGATCCATCGTCATTAGGTGGCCCTGAAAGTTACAATTCACTATCAGTTTTTCGTCCGATTCGGAAATCTTTGACTCACAACAGAACGGCCATAAGGTGCCCGAGGCAGCAATAGACCCATGAAGTCAAGTCTGCTGGAGGACGATGTATTGAATCGGGACGCAATTTGAGTGTTCCATCGTCATTAGGAGGCCCTGAACGTTACAATTCACTATCAGTTTTTCATCCCATTCTATAATCTAGACTCACAGCTGCCCGAGGCATCAATAGTCTCATGGAGTCAAGTCGGCTAGTGGACGATGTATTGAATCGGGACGCAATTTGAGTGATCCATCGTCATTAGGTGGCCCTGAACGTTACAATTCACTATCAGTTTTTCGTCCCATTCGATAATCTAGACTCACAGCAGAACGGCCATAAGGTGCCCGAGGCAGCAATCGACCCATGGAGACAAGTCTGCTGGAGGACGATGTATTGAATCGGGACGCAATTTGAGTGATCCATCGTCATTAGGTGGCCCTGAACGTTACAATTCACTATCAGTTTTTCGTCCCATTCCATAATCTAGACTCACAGCAGAACGGCCATAAGGTGCCCGAGGCAGCAATAGACCCATGGAGTCAAGTCGGCTGGAGGACGATGTATTGAATCGGGACGCAATTTGAGTGATCCATCGTCATTAGGTGGCCCTGAACGTTACAATTCACTATCAGTTTTTCGTCCCATTCGATAATCTAGACTCACACCAGAACGGCCATAAGGTGACCGAGGCAGCAATAGACCCATGGAGACAAGTCTGCTGGAGGACGAATATTGAATTGTGACGCAATTTGAGTGATCCATCGTCATTAGGTGGCCCTGAACGTTACAATTCACTATCAGTTTTTCGTCCCATTCGATAATCTAGACTCACAGCAGAACGGCCATAAGGTGCCCGAGGCAGCAATAGACCCATGGAGACAAGTCTGTTGGAGGACGATGTATTGAATCGGGACGCAATTTGAGTGATCCATCGTCATTAGGAGGACCTGAACGTTACAATTCACTATCAGTTTTTTGTCCCATTCGATAATCTAGACTCACAGCAGAACGGCTTAAGGTGCCCGAGGCAGCAGTAGACGCATGGAGACAAGTCTGCTGGAGGACGATGTATTGAATCGGGACGCAATTTGAGTGTTCCATCGTCATTAGGTGGACCTGAACGATACAATTCACTATCAGTTTTTCGTCCCATTCGATAATCTAGATTCACAGCAGAACGGCCATAAGGTGCCCGAGGCAGCAATAGACCCATGGAGTCAACTCGGCTGGAGGACGATGTCTTGAATCGGGACGCAATTTGCGTGGTCCATCGTCATTAGGTGGCCCTGAACGTTACAATTCACTATCAGTTTTTCGTCCGATTCGAAAATCTTTGACTCACAGCAGAACGGCCATAAGGTGCCCGAGGCAGCAATCGACCCATGGAGACAAGTCTGCTGGAGGACGATGTATTGAATCGGGACGCAATTTGAGTGATCCATCGTCATTAGGTGGCCCTGAACGTTACAATTCACTATCAGTTTTTCGTCCCATTCCATAATCTAGACTCACAGCAGAACGGCCATAAGGTGCCCGAGGCAGCAATAGACCCATGGAGTCAAGTCGGCTGGAGGACGATGTATTGAATCGGGACGCAATTTGAGTGATCCATCGTCATTAGGTGGCCCTGAACGTTACAATTCACTATCAGTTTTTCGTCCCATTCGATAATCTAGACTCACACCAGAACGGCCATAAGGTGACCGAGGCAGCAATAGACCCATGGAGACAAGTCTGCTGGAGGACGAATATTGAATTGTGACGCAATTTGAGTGATCCATCGTCATTAGGTGGCCCTGAACGTTACAATTCACTATCAGTTTTTCGTCCCATTCGATAATCTAGACTCACAGCAGAACGGCCATAAGGTGCCCGAGGCAGCAATAGACCCATGGAGACAAGTCTGTTGGAGGACGATGTATTGAATCGGGACGCAATTTGAGTGATCCATCGTCATTAGGAGGACCTGAACGTTACAATTCACTATCAGTTTTTTGTCCCATTCGATAATCTAGACTCACAGCAGAACGGCCATAAGGTGCCCGAGGCAGCAGTAGACGCATGGAGACAAGTCTGCTGGAGGACGATGTATTGAATCGGGACGCAATTTGAGTGTTCCATCGTCATTAGGTGGACCTGAACGATACAATTCACTATCAGTTTTTCGTCCCATTCGATAATCTAGATTCACAGCAGAACGGCCATAAGGTGCCCGAGGCAGCAATAGACCCATGGAGTCAACTCGGCTGGAGGACGATGTCTTGAATCGGGACGCAATTTGCGTGGTCCATCGTCATTAGGTGGCCCTGAACGTTACAATTCACTATCAGTTTTTCGTCCGATTCGAAAATCTTTGACTCACAGCAGAACGGCCATAAGGTGCCCGAGGCAGCAATAGACCCATGAAGTCAAGTCTGCTGGAGGACGATGTATTGAATCAGGACGCAATTTGAGTGATCCATCGTCATTAGGTGGCCCTGAACGTTACAATTCACTATCAGTTTTTCGTCCCATTCGATAATCTAGACTCACAGCAGAACGGCCATTAGGTGCCCGAGGCAGCAATCGGCCCATGGAGACAAGTCTGCTGGAGGACGATGTATTGAATCGGGACGCAATTTGAGTGTTCCATCGTCATTAGGAGGCCCTGAACGTTACAATTCACTATCAGTTTTTCATCCCATTCTATAATCTAGACTCACAGCTGCCCGAGGCAGCAATAGTCTCATGGAGTCAAGTCGGCTAGTGGACGATGTATTGAATCGGGACGCAATTTGAGTGATCCATCGTCATTAGGTGGCCCTGAACGTTACAATTCACTATCAGTTTTTCGTCCCATTCGATAATCTAGACTCACAGCAGAACGGCCATAAGGTGCCCGAGGCAGCAATCGACCCATGGAGACAAGTCTGCTGGAGCACGATGTATTGAATCGGGACGCAATTTGAGTGATCCATCGTCATTAGGTGGCCCTGAACGTTACAATTCACTATCAGTTTTTCGTCCCATTCGATAATCTAGACTCACACCAGAACGGCCATAAGGTGACCGAGGCAGCAATAGACCCATGGAGACAAGTCTGCTGGAGGACGATGTATTGAATCGGGACGCAATTTGCGTGGTCCATCGTCATTAGGTGGCCCTGAACGTTACAATTCACTATCAGTTTTTCGTCCCATTCCATAATCTAGACTCACAGCAGAACGGCCATCAAGTGCCCGAGGCAGCAATAGACCCATGGAGTCAAGTCGGCTGGAGGACGATGTATTGAATCGGGACGCAATTTGAGTGATCCATCGTCATTAGGTGGCCCTGAACGTTACAATTCACTATCAGTTTTTCGTCCCATTCGATAATCTAGACTCACAGCAGAACGGCCATTAGGTGCCCGAGGCAGCAATCGGCCCATGGAGACAAGTCTGCTGGAGGACGATGTATTGAATCGGGACGCAATTTGAGTGTTCCATCGTCATTAGGAGGCCCTGAACGTTACAATTCACTATCAGTTTTTCATCCCATTCTATAATCTAGACTCACAGCTGCCCGAGGCAGCAATAGTCTCATGGAGTCAAGTCGGCTAGTGGACGATGTATTGAATCGGGACGCAATTTGAGTGATCCATCGTCATTAGGTGGCCCTGAACGTTACAATTCACTATCAGTTTTTCGTCCCATTCGATAATCTAGACTCACAGCAGAACGGCCATAAGGTGCCCGAGGCAGCAATCGACCCATGGAGACAAGTCTGCTGGAGGACGATGTATTGATTCGGGACGCAATTTGAGTGATCCATCGTCATTAGGTGGCCCTGAACGTTACAATTCACTATCAGTTTTTCGTCCCATTCCATAATCTAGACTCACAGCAGAACGGCCATAAGGTGCCCGAGGCAGCAATAGACCCATGGAGTCAAGTCGGCTGGAGGACGATGTATTGAATCGGGACGCAATTTGAGTGATCCATCGTCATTAGGTGGCCCTGAACGTTACAATTCACTATCAGTTTTTCGTCCCATTCGATAATCTAGACTCACACCAGAACGGCCATAAGGTGACCGAGGCAGCAATAGACCCATGGAGACAAGTCTGCTGGAGGACGAATATTGAATTGTGACGCAATTTGAGTGATCCATCGTCATTAGGTGGCCCTGAACGTTACAATTCACTATCAGTTTTTCGTCCCATTCCATAATCTAGACTCACAGCAGAACGGCCATAATGTGCCCGAGGCAGCAATAGACCCATGGAGACAAGTCGGCTGGGGACGATGTATTGAATCGGGACGCAATTTGAGTGATCCATCGTCATTAGGTGGCCCTGAACGTTACAATTCACTATCAGTTTTTCGTCCCATTTGATAATCTAGATTCACAGCAGAACGGCCATAAGGTGCCCGAGGCAGCAATAGACCCATGGAGTCAACTCGGCTGCAGGACAATGTATTGAATCGGGACGCAATTTGCGTGGTCCATCATCATTAGGTGGCCCTGAATGTTACAATTCACTATCAGTTTTTCGTCCGATACGAAAATCTTTGACTCACAGCAGAACGGCCATTAGGTGCCCGAGGCAGCAATCGACCCATGGAGACAAGTCTGCTGGAGGACGACGTATTGAATCGGGACGCAATTTGAGTGATCCATCGTCATTTGAGGCCCTGAACGTTACAATTCACTATCAGTTTTTCGTCCCATTCGATAATCTAGACTCACAGCAGAACGGCCATAAGGTGCCCGAGGCAGCAATAGACCCTTGGAGTCAAGTCTTCTGGAGGGCGATGTATTGAATCGGGACGCAATTTGAGTGATCCATCGTCATTAGGAGGCCCTGAACGTTACAATTCACTATCAGTTTTTCGTCCCATTCGATAATCTAGACTCACAGCAGAACGGCCATAAGGTGCCCGAGGCAGCAATAGACCCATGGAGTCAAGTCGGCTGGAGGACGATGTATTGAGTCGGGACGCAATTTGAGTGATCCATCGTCATTAGGTGGCCCTGAACGTTACAATTCACTATCAGTTTTTCGTCCCATTCGATAATCTAGACTCACAGCAGAACGGCCATAAGGTGCCCGAGGCAGCAATAGACCCATGGAGACAAGTCTGTTGGAGGACGATGTATTGAATCGGGACGCAATTTGAGTGATCCATCGTCATTAGGAGGACCTGAACGTTACAATTCACTATCAGTTTTTTGTCCCATTCGATAATCTAGACTCACAGCAGAACGGCCATAAGGTGCCCGAGGCAGCAGTAGACGCATGGAGACAAGTCTGCTGGAGGACGATGTATTGAATCGGGACGCAATTTGAGTGTTCCATCGTCATTAGGTGGACCTGAACGATACAATTCACTATCAGTTTTTCGTCCCATTCGATAATCTAGATTCACAGCAGAACGGCCATAAGGTGCCCGAGGCAGCAATAGACCCATGGAGTCAACTCGGCTGGAGGACGATGTCTTGAATCGGGACGCAATTTGCGTGGTCCATCGTCATTAGGTGGCCCTGAACGTTACAATTCACTATCAGTTTTTCGTCCGATTCGAAAATCTTTGACTCACAGCAGAACGGCCATAAGGTGCCCGAGGCAGCAATAGACGCATGGAGACAAGTCTGCTGGAGGACGATGTATTGAATCGGGACGCAATTTGAGTGTTCCATCGTCATTAGGAGGCCCTGAACGTTACAATTCACTATCAGTTTTTCGTCCGATTCGAAAATCTTTGAGTCACAGCAGGCCTGCCATAAGGTGACCGAGGCAGCAATAGACCCATGGAGACAAGTCTGCTGGAGGACGATGTATTGAATCGGGACGCAATTTGAGTGATCCATCGTCATTAGGTGGCCCTGAACGTTACAATTCACTATCAGTTTTTCATCCCATTCTATAATCTAGACTCACAGCTGCCCGAGGCAGCAATAGTCCCATGGAGTCAAGTCGGCTAGTGGACGATGTACTGAATCGGGACGCAATTTGTGTGGTCCATCGTCATTAGGTGGCCCTGAATGTTACAAATCACTATCAGTTTTTCGTCCGATTCGAAAATCTTTGACACAGCAGAACGGCCATAAGGTGCCCGAGGCAGCAATCGACCCATGGAGACAAGTCTGCTGGAGGACGATGTATTGAATCGGGACGCAATTTGAGTGATCCATCGTCATTAGGTGGCCCTGAAAGTTACAATTCACTATCAGTTTTTCGTCCGATTCGAAAATCTTTGACTCACAGCAGAACGGCCATAAGGTGCCCGAGGCAGCAATAGACCCATGAAGTCAAGTCTGCTGGAGGACGATGTATTGAATCAGGACGCAATTTGAGTGATCCATCGTCATTAGGTGGCCCTGAACGTTACAATTCACTATCAGTTTTTCGTCCCATTCGATAATCTAGACTGACAGCAGAACGGCCATAAGGTGCCCGAGGCAGCAATAGACCCATGGAGACAAGTCGGCTGGGGACGATGTATTGAATATGGACGCAATTTGAGTGATCCATCGTCATTAGGTGGCCCTTAACGTTACAATTCACTATCAGTTTTTCGTCCCATTCGATAATCTAGATTCACAGCAGAACGGCCATAAGGTGCCCGAGGCAGCAATAGACCCATGGAGTCAACTCGGCTGGAGGACAATGTATTGAATCGGGACGCAATTTGCGTGGTCCATCGTCATTAGGTGGCCCTGAATGTTACAATTCACTATCAGTTTTTCGTCCGATTCGAAAATCTTTGAATCACAGCAGAACGGCCATTAGGTGCCCGAGGCAGCAATCGACCCATGGAGACAAGTCTGCTGGAGGACTATGTATTGAATCGGGACTCAATTTGAGTGATCCATCGTCATTAGGTGGCCCTGAAAGTTACAATTCACTATCAGTTTTTCGTCCGATTCGGAAATCTTTGACTCACAACAGAACGGCCATAAGGTGCCCGAGGCAGCAATAGACCCATGAAGTCAAGTCTGCTGGAGGACGATATATTGAATCAGGAGGCAATTTGAGTGTTCCATCGTCATTAGGTGGCCCTAAACGTTACAATTCACTATCAGTTTTTCGTCCCATTCGATAATCTAGACTGACAGCAGAACGGCCATACGGTGCCCGAGGCAGCAATAGACCCATGGAGACAAGTCGGCTGGGGACGATGTATTGAATCGGGACGCAATTTGAGTGATCCATCGTCATTAGGTGGACCTGAACGATACAATTCACTATCAGTTTTTCGTCCCATTCGATAATCTAGATTCACAGCAGAACGGCCATAAGGTGCCCGAGGCAGCAATAGACCCATGGAGTCAACTCGGCTGGAGGACAATGTATTGAATCGGGACGCAATTTGCGTGGTCCATCATCATTAGTTGGCCCTGAATGTTACAATTCACTATCAGTTTTTCGTCCGATACGAAAATCTTTGACTCACAGCAGAACGGCCATTAGGTGCCCGAGGCAGCAATCGACCCATGGAGACAAGTCTGCTGGAGGACGACGTATTGAATCGGGACGCAATTTGAGTGATCCATCGTCATTTGAGGCCCTGAACGTTACAATTCACTATCAGTTTTTCGTCCCATTCGATAATCTAGACTCACAGCAGAACGGCCATAAGGTGCCCGAGGCAGCAATAGACCCATGGAGTCAAGTCTTCTGGAGGGCGATGTATTGAATCGGGACGCAATTTGAGTGATCCATCGTCATTAGGAGGCCCTGAACGTTACAATTCACTATCAGTTTTTCGTCCCATTCGATAATCTAGACTCACAGCAGAACGGCCATAAGGTGCCCGAGGCAGCAATAGACCCATGGAGTCAAGTCGGCTGGAGGACGATGTATTGAGTCGGGACGCAATTTGAGTGATCCATCGTCATTAGGTGGCCCTGAACGTTACAATTCACTATCAGTTTTTCGTCCCATTCGATAATCTAGACTCACAGCAGAACGGCCATAAGGTGCCCGAGGCAGCAATAGACCCATGGAGACAAGTCTGTTGGAGGACGATGTATTGAATCGGGACGCAATTTGAGTGATCCATCGTCATTAGGTGGCCCTGAAAGTTACAATTCACTATCAGTTTTTCGTCCCATTCGATAATCTAGACTCACAGCAGAACGGCCATTAGGTGCCCGAGGCAGCAATCGGCCCATGGAGACAAGTCTGCTGGAGGACGATGTATTGAATCGGGACGCAATTTGAGTGTTCCATCGTCATTAGGAGGCCCTGAACGTTACAATTCACTATCAGTTTTTCATCCCATTCTATAATCTAGACTCACAGCTGCCCGAGGCAGCAATAGTCTCATGGAGTCAAGTCGGCTAGTGGACGATGTATTGAATCGGGACGCAATTTGAGTGATCCATCGTCATTAGGTGGCCCTGAACGTTACAATTAACTATCAGTTTTTCGTCCCATTCGATAATCTAGACTCACAGCAGAACGGCCATAAGGTGCCCGAGGCAGCAATCGACCCATGGAGACAAGTCTGCTGGAGGACGATGTATTGAATCGGGACGCAATTTGAGTGATCCATCGTCATTAGGTGGCCCTGAACGTTACAATTCACTATCAGTTTTTCGTCCCATTCCATAATCTAGACTCACAGCAGAACGGCCATAAGGTGCCCGAGGCAGCAATAGACCCATGGAGACAAGTCTGCTGGAGGACGATGTATTGAATTGTGACGCAATTTGAGTGATCCATCGTCATTAGGTGGCCCTGAACGTTACAATTCACTATCAGTTTTTCGTCCCATTCCATAATCTAGACTCACAGCAGAACGGCCATAATGTGCCCGAGGCAGCAATAGACCCATGGAGAGAAGTCGGCTGGGTACGATGTATTGAATCGGGACGCAATTTGCGTGGTCCATCATCATTAGGTGGCCCTGAATGTTACAATTCACTATCAGTTTTTCGTCCGATACGAAAATCTTTGACTCACAGCAGAACGGCCATTAGGTGCCCGAGGCAGCAATCGACCCATGGAGACAAGTCTGCTGGAGGACGACGTATTGAATCGGGACGCAATTTGAGTGATCCATCGTCATTTGAGGCCCTGAACGTTACAATTCACTATCAGTTTTTCGTCCCATTCGATAATCTAGACTCACAGCAGAACGGCCATAAGGTGCCCGAGGCAGCAATAGACCCATGGAGTCAAGTCGGCTGGAGGGCGATGTATTGAATCGGGACGCAATTTGAGTGATCCATCGTCATTAGAAGGCCCTGAACGTTACAATTCACTATCAGTTTTTCGTCCCATTCGACAATCTAGACTCACAGCAGAACGGCCATAAGGTGCCCGAGGCAGCAATAGACCCATGGAGTCAAGTCGGCTGGAGGACGATGTATTGAGTCGGGACGCAATTTGAGTGATCCATCGTCATTAGGTGGCCCTGAACGTTACAATTCACTATCAGTTTTTCGTCCCATTCGATAATCTAGACTCACAGCAGAACGGCCATAAGGTGCCCGAGGCAGCAATAGACCCATGGAGACAAGTCTGCTGGAGGACGATGTATTGAATCGGGACGCAATTTGAGTGTTCCATCGTCATTAGGTGGACCTGAACGATACAATTCACTATCAGTTTTTCGTCCCATTCGATAATCTAGATTCACAGCAGAACGGCCATAAGGTGCCCGAGGCAGCAATAGACCCATGGAGTCAACTCGGCTGGAGGACGATGTCTTGAATCGGGACGCAATTTGCGTGGTCCATCGTCATTAGGTGGCCCTGAATGTTATAATTCACTATCAGTTTTTCGTCCGATTCGAAAATCTTTGACTCACAGCAGAACGGCCATAAGGTGCCCGAGGCAGCAATAGACGCATGGAGACAAGTCTGCTGGAGGACGATGTATTGAATCGGGACGCAATTTGAGTGATCCATCGTCATTAGGTGGCCCTGAAAGTTACAATTCACTATCAGTTTTTCGTCCGATTCGAAAATCTTTGACTCACAGCAGAACGGCCATAAGGTGCCCGAGGCAGCAATAGACCCATGAAGTCAAGTCTGCTGGAGGACGATGTATTGAATCAGGACGCAATTTGAGTGATCCATCGTCATTAGGTGGCCCTGAACGTTACAATTCACTATCAGTTTTTCGTCCCATTCGATAATCTAGACTGACAGCAGAACGGCCATAAGGTGCCCGAGGCAGCAATAGACCCATGGAGACAAGTCGGCTGGGGACGATGTATTGAATATGGACGCAATTTGAGTGATCCATCGTCATTAGGTGGCCCTTAACGTTACAATTCACTATCAGTTTTTCGTCCCATTCGATAATCTAGATTCACAGCAGAACGGCCATAAGGTGCCCGGGGCAGCAATAGACCCATGGAGTCAACTCGGCTGGAGGACAATGTATTGAATCGGGACGCAATTTGCGTGGTCCATCGTCATTAGGTGGCCCTGAATGTTACAATTCACTATCAGTTTTTCGTCCGATTCGAAAATCTTTGACTCACAGCAGAACGGCCATTAGGTGCCCGAGGCAGCAATCGACCCATGGAGACAAGTCTGCTGGAGGACGATGTATTGAATCGGGACGCAATTTGAGTGATCCATCGTCATTAGGAGGCCCTGAACGTTACAATTCACTATCAGTTTTTCATCCCATTCTATAATCTAGACTCACAGCTGCCCGAGGCAACAATAGTCCCATGGAGTCAAGTCGGCTAGTGGACGATGTATTGAATCGGGACGCAATTTGAGTGATCCATCGTCATTAGGTGGCCCTTAACGTTACAATTCACTATCAGTTTTTCGTCCGATTCGAAAATCTTTGACTCACATCAGAACGGCCATAAGGTGCCCGAGGCAGCAATAGACGCATGGAGACAAGTCTGCTGGAGGACGATGTATTGAATCGGGACGCAATTTGAGTGTTCCATCGTCATTAGGAGGCCCTGAACGTTACAATTCACTATCAGTTTTTCGTCCGATTCGAAAATCTTTGAGTCACACCAGGCCTGCCATATGATGCCCGAGGCTGCAATAGACCCATGGAGACAAGTCTGCTGGAGGACGATGTATTGAATCGGGACGCAATTTGAGTGATCCATCGTCATTAGGTGGCCCTGAACGTTACAATTCACTATCAGTTTTTCATCCCATTCTATAATCTAGACTCACAGCTGCCCGAGGCAGCAATAGTCCCATGGAGTCAAGTCGGCTAGTGGACGATGTACTGAATCGGGACGCAATTTGTGTGGTCCATCGTCATGAGGTGGCCCTGAATGTTACAAATCACTATCAGTTTTTCGTCCGATTGGAAAATCTTTGACACAGCAGAACGGCCATAAGGTGCCCGAGGCAGCAATCGACCCATGGAGACAAGTCTGCTGGAGGACGATGTATTGAATCGGGACGCAATTTGAGTGATCCATCGTCATTAGGTGGCCCTGAACGTTACAATTCACTAACAGTTTTTCGTCCGATACGAAAATCTTTGACTCACAGCAGAACGGCCATTAGGTGCCCGAGGCAGCAATCAACCCATGGAGACAAGTCTGCTGGAGGACGACGTATTGAATCGGGACGCAATTTGAGTGATCCATCGTCATTAGGAGGCCCTGAACGTTACAATTCACTATCAGTTTTTCGTCCCATTCGATAATCTAGACTCACAGCAGAACGGCCATAAGGTGCCCGAGGCAGCAATAGACCCATGGAGTCAAGTCGGCTGGAGGACGATGTATTGAATCGGGACGCAATTTGAGTGATCCATCGTCATTAGGAAGCCCTGAACGTTACAATTCACTATCAGTTTTTTGTCCCATTCGATAATCTAGACTCACAGCAGAACGGCCATAAGGTGCCCGAGGCAGCAATAGACCCATGGAGTCAAGTCGGCTGGAGGACGATGTATTGAGTCGGGACGCAATTTGAGTGATCCATCGTCATTAGGTGGCCCTGAACGTTACAATTCACTATCAGTTTTTCGTCCCATTCGATAATCTAGATTCACAGGAGAACGGCCATAAGGTGCCCGAGGCAGCAATAGACCCATGGAGTCAACTCGGCTGGAGGACAATGTATTGAATCGGGACGCAATTTGCGTGGTCCATCATCATTAGGTGGCCCTGAATGTTACAATTCACTATCAGTTTTTCGTCCGATACGAAAATCTTTGACTCACAGCAGAACGGCCATTAGGTGCCCGAGGCAGCAATCGACCCATGGAGACAAGTCTGCTGGAGGACGACGAATTGAATCGGGACGCAATTTGAGTGATCCATCGTCATTAGGAGGCCCTGAACGTTACAATTCACTATCAGTTTTTCGTCCCATTCCATAATCTAGACTCACAGCAGAACGGCCATAAGGTGCCCGAGGCAGCAATAGACCCATGGAGTCAAGTCGGCTGGAGGACGATGTATTGAATCGGGACGCAATTTGAGTGTCCATCGTCATTAGGAGGCCCTGAACGTTACAATTCACTATCAGTTTTTCGTCCCATTCGATAATCTAGACTCACAGCAGAACGGCCATAAGGTGCCCGAGGCAGCAATAGACCCATGGAGTCAAGTCGGCTGGAGGACGATGTATTGAGTCGGGACGCAATTTGAGTGATCCATCGTCATTAGGTGGCCCTGAACGTTACAATTCACTATCAGTTTTTCGTCCCATTCGATAATCTAGACTCACAGCAGAACGGCCATAAGGTGCCCGAGGCAGCAATAGACCCATGGGGACAAGTCTGTTGGAGGACGATGTATTGAATCGGGACGCAATTTGAGTGATCCATCGTCATTAGGTGGCCCTGAACGTTACAATTCACTATCAGTTTTTCGTCCCATTCGATAATCTAGACTCACACCAGAACGGCCATAAGGTGACCGAGGCAGCAATAGACCCATGGAGACAAGTCTGCTGGAGGACGATGTATTGAATCGGGACGCAATTTGAGTGATCCATCGTCATTAGGTGGCCCTGAACGTTACAATTCACTATCAGTTTTTCGTCCCATTCCATAATCTAGACTCACAGCAGAACGGCCATAAGGCGCCCGAGGCAGCAATAGACCCATGGAGTCAAGTCGGGTGGAGGACGATGTATTGAATCGGGACGCAATTTGAGTGATCCATCGTCATTAAGTGGCCCTGAACGTTACAATTCACTATCAGTTTTTCGTCCCATTCGATAATCTAGACTCACACCAGAACGGCCATAAGGTGACCGAGGCAGCAATAGACCCATGGAGACAAGTCTGCTGGAGGACGATGTATTGAATTGGGACGCAATTTGAGTGATCCATCGTCATTAGGTGGCCCTGAACGTTACAATTCACTATCAGTTTTTCGTCCCATTCCATAATCTAGACTCACAGCAGAACGGCCATAAGGTGCCCGAGGCAGCAATAGACCCATGGAGACAAGTCGGCTGGGGACGATGTATTGAATCGGGACGCAATTTGAGTGATCCATCGTCATTAGGTGGCCCTGAACGTTACAATTCACTATCAGTTTTTCGTCCCATTCGATAATCTAGATTCACAGCAGAACGGCCATAAGGTGCCCGAGGCAGCAATAGACCCATGGAGTCAACTCGGCTGGAGGACAATGTATTGAATCGGGACGCAATTTGCGTGGTCCATCATCATTAGGTGGCCCTGAATGTTACAATTCACTATCAGTTTTTCGTCCGATACGAAAATCTTTGACTCACAGCAGAACGGCCATTAGGTGCCCGAGGCAGCAATCGACCCATGGAGACAAGTCTGCTGGAGGACGACGTATTGAATCGGGACGCAATTTGAGTGATCCATCGTCATTAGGAGGCCCTGAACGTTACAATTCACTATCAGTTTTTCGTCCCACTCGATAATCTAGACTCACAGCAGAACGGCCATAAGGTGCCCGAGGCAGCAATAGACCCATGGAGTCAAGTCGGCTGGAGGACGATGTATTGAATCGGGACGCAATTTGAGTGATCCATCGTCATTAGGAGGCCCTGAACGTTACAATTCACTATCAGTTTTTCGTCCCATTCGATAATCTAGACTCACAGCAGAACGGCCATAAGGTGCCCGAGGCAGCAATAGACCCATGGAGTCAAGTCGGCTGGAGGACGATGTATTGAGTCGGGACGCAATTTGAGTGATCCATCGTCATTAGGTGGCCCTGAACGTTACAATTCACTATCAGTTTTTCGTCCCATTCGATAATCTAGACTCACAGCAGAACGGCCATAAGGTGCCGGAGGCAGCAATAGACCCATGGAGACAAGTCTGTTGGAGGACGATGTATTGAATCGGGACGCAATTTGAGTGATCCATCGTCATTAGGAGGACCTGAACGTTACAATATCACTATCAGTTTTTTGTCCCATTCGATAATCTAGACTCACAGCAGAACGGCCATAAGGTGCCCGAGGCAGCAGTAGACGCATGGATACAAGTCTGCTGGAGGACGATGTATTGAATCGGGACGCAATTTGAGTGTTCCATCGTCATTAGGAGGCCCTGAACGTTACAATTCACTATCAGTTTTTCGGCCGATTCGAAAATCTTTGAGTCACAGCAGGCCTGCCATAAGGTGCCCGAAGCAGCAATAGACCCATGGAGACAAGTTTGCTGAAGGACGATGTATTGAATCGGGACGCAATTTGAGTGATCCATCGTCATTAGGTGGCCCTGAACGTTACAATTCACTATCAGTTTTTCATCCCATTCTATAATCTAGACTCACAGCAGAACGGCCATAAGGTGCCCGAGGCAGCAATAGACCCATGAAGTCAAGTCTGCTGGAGGACGATGTATTGAATCAGGACGCAATTTGAGTGTTCCATCGTCATTAGGTGGCCCTGAACGTTACAATTCACTATCAGTTTTTCGTCCCATTCGATAATCTAGACTCACAGCAGAACGGCCATAAGGTGCCCGAGGCAGCAATAGACCCATGGAGACAAGTCGGCTGGGGACGATGTATTGAATCGGGACGCAATTTGAATGATCCATCGTCATTAGGTGGACCTGAACGATACAATTCACTATCAGTTTTTCGTCCCATTCGATAATCTAGATTCACAGCAGAACGGCCATAAGGTGCCCGAGGCAGCAATAGACCCATGGAGTCAACTCGGCTGGAGGACGATGTCTTGAATCGGGACGCAATTTGCGTGGTCCATCGTCATTAGGTGGCCCTGAATGTTACAATTCACTATCAGTTTTTCGTCCGATTCGAAAATCTTTGAGTCACAGCAGGCCTGCCATACGGTGACCGAGGCAGCAATAGACCCATGGAGACAAGTCTGCTGGAGGACGATGTATTGAATCGGGACGCAATTTGAGTGATCCATCGTCATTAGGTGGCCCTGAAAGTTACAATTCACTATCAGTTTTTCGTCCGATTCGAAAATCTTTGACTCACAGCAGAACGGCCATAAGGTGCCCGAGGCAGCAATAGACCCATGAAGTCAAGTCTGCTGGAGGACGATGTATTGAATCAGGACGCAATTTGAGTGATCCATCGTCATTAGGTGGCCCTGAACGTTACAATTCACTATCAGTTTTTCGTCCCATTCGATAATCTAGACTCACAGCAGAACGGCCATTAGGTGCCCGAGGCAGCAATCGGCCCATGGAGACAAGTCTGCTGGAGGACGATGTATTGAATCGGGACGCAATTTGAGTGTTCCATCGTCATTAGGAGGCCCTGAACGTTACAATTCACTATCAGTTTTTCATCCCATTCTATAATCTAGACTCACAGCTGCCCGAGGCAGCAATAGTCTCATGGAGTCAAGTCGGCTAGTGGACGATGTATTGAATCGGGACGCAATTTGAGTGATCCATCGTCATTAGGTGGCCCTGAACGTTACAATTCACTATCAGTTTTTCGTCCCATTCGATAATCTAGACTCACAGCAGAACGGCCATAAGGTGCCCGAGGCAGCAATCGACCCATGGAGACAAGTCTGCTGGAGGACGATGTATTGAATCGGGACGCAATTTGAGTGATCCATCGTCATTAGGTGGCCCTGAACGTTACAATTCACTATCAGTTTTTCGTCCCATTCGATAATCTAGACTCACACCAGAACGGCCATAAGGTGACCGAGGCAGCAATAGACCCATGGAGACAAGTCTGCTGGAGGACGATGTATTGAATCGGGACGCAATTCGAGTGATCCATCGTCATTAGGTGGCCCTGAACGTTACAATTCACTATCAGTTTTTCGTCCCATTCCATAATCTAGACTCACAGCAGAACGGCCATAAGGTGCCCGAGGCAGCAATAGACCCATGGAGTCAAGTCGGCTGGAGGACGATGTATTGAATCGGGACGCAATTTGAGTGATCCATCGTCATTAGGTGGCCCTGAACGTTACAATTCACTATCAGTTTTTCGTCCCATTCGATAATCTAGACTCACAGCAGAACGGCCATTAGGTGCCCGAGGCAGCAATCGGCCCATGGAGACAAGTCTGCTGGAGGACGATGTATTGAATCGGGACGCAATTTGAGTGTTCCATCGTCATTAGGAGGCCCTGAACGTTACAATTCACTATCAGTTTTTCATCCCATTCTATAATCTAGACTCACAGCTGCCCGAGGCAGCAATAGTCTCATGGAGTCAAGTCGGCTAGTGGACGATGTATTGAATCGGGACGCAATTTGAGTGATCCATCGTCATTAGGTGGCCCTGAACGTTACAATTAACTATCAGTTTTTCGTCCCATTCGATAATCTAGACTCACAGCAGAACGGCCATAAGGTGCCCGAGGCAGCAATCGACCCATGGAGACAAGTCTGCTGGAGGACGATGTATTGAATCGGGACGCAATTTGAGTGATCCATCGTCATTAGGTGGCCCTGAACGTTACAATTCACTATCAGTTTTTCGTCCCATTCCATAATCTAGACTCACAGCAGAACGGCCATAAGGTGCCCGAGGCAGCAATAGACCCATGGAGACAAGTCTGCTGGAGGACGATGTATTGAATTGTGACGCAATTTGAGTGATCCATCGTCATTAGGTGGCCCTGAACGTTACAATTCACTATCAGTTTTTCGTCCCATTCCATAATCTAGACTCACAGCAGAACGGCCATAATGTGCCCGAGGCAGCAATAGACCCATGGAGAGAAGTCGGCTGGGTACGATGTATTGAATCGGGACGAAATTTGCGTGGTCCATCATCATTAGGTGGCCCTGAATGTTACAATTCACTATCAGTTTTTCGTCCGATACGAAAATCTTTGACTCACAGCAGAACGGCCATTAGGTGCCCGAGGCAGCAATCGACCCATGGAGACAAGTCTGCTGGAGGACGACGTATTGAATCGGGACGCAATTTGAGTGATCCATCGTCATTTGAGGCCCTGAACGTTACAATTCACTATCAGTTTTTCGTCCCATTCGATAATCTAGACTCACAGCAGAACGGCCATAAGGTGCCCGAGGCAGCAATAGACCCATGGAGTCAAGTCGGCTGGAGGGCGATGTATTGAATCGGGACGCAATTTGAGTGATCCATCGTCATTAGAAGGCCCTGAACGTTACAATTCACTATCAGTTTTTCGTCCCATTCGATAATCTAGACTCACAGCAGAACGGCCATAAGGTGCCCGAGGCAGCAATAGACCCATGGAGTCAAGTCGGCTGGAGGACGATGTATTGAGTCGGGACGCAATTTGAGTGATCCATCGTCATTAGGTGGCCCTGAACGTTACAATTCACTATCAGTTTTTCGTCCCATTCGATAATCTAGACTCACAGCAGAACGGCCATAAGGTGCCCGAGGCAGCAATAGACCCATGGAGACAAGTCTGCTGGAGGACGATGTATTGAATCGGGACGCAATTTGAGTGTTCCATCGTCATTAGGTGGACCTGAACGATACAATTCACTATCAGTTTTTCGTCCCATTCGATAATCTAGATTCACAGCAGAACGGCCATAAGGTGCCCGAGGCAGCAATAGACCCATGGAGTCAACTCGGCTGGAGGACGATGTCTTGAATCGGGACGCAATTTGCGTGGTCCATCGTCATTAGGTGGCCCTGAATGTTATAATTCACTATCAGTTTTTCGTCCGATTCGAAAATCTTTGACTCACAGCAGAACGGCCATAAGGTGCCCGAGGCAGCAATAGACGCATGGAGACAAGTCTGCTGGAGGACGATGTATTGAATCGGGACGCAATTTGAGTGATCCATCGTCATTAGGTGGCCCTGAAAGTTACAATTCACTATCAGTTTTTCGTCCGATTCGAAAATCTTTGACTCACAGCAGAACGGCCATAAGGTGCCCGAGGCAGCAATAGACCCATGAAGTCAAGTCTGCTGGAGGACGATGTATTGAATCAGGACGCAATTTGAGTGATCCATCGTCATTAGGTGGCCCTGAACGTTACAATTCACTATCAGTTTTTCGTCCCATTCGATAATCTAGACTGACAGCAGAACGGCCATAAGGTGCCCGAGGCAGCAATAGACCCATGGAGACAAGTCGGCTGGGGACGATGTATTGAATATGGACGCAATTTGAGTGATCCATCGTCATTAGGTGGCCCTTAACGTTACTATTCACTATCAGTTTTTCGTCCCATTCGATAATCTAGATTCACAGCAGAACGGCCATAAGGTGCCCGAGGCAGCAATAGACCCATGGAGTCAACTCGGCTGGAGGACAATGTATTGAATCGGGACGCAATTTGCGTGGTCCATCGTCATTAGGTGGCCCTGAATGTTACAATTCACTATCAGTTTTTCGTCCGATTCGAAAATCTTTGACTCACAGCAGAACGGCCATTAGGTGCCCGAGGCAGCAATCGACCCATGGAGACAAGTCTGCTGGAGGACGATGTATTGAATCGGGACGCAATTTGAGTGATCCATCGTCATTAGGAGGCCCTGAACATTACAATTCACTATCAGTTTTTCATCCCATTCTATAATCTAGACTCACAGCTGCCCGAGGCAACAATAGTCCCATGGAGTCAAGTCGGCTAGTGGACGATGTATTGAATCGGGACGCAATTTGAGTGATCCATCGTCATTAGGTGGCCCTTAACGTTACAATTCACTATCAGTTTTTCGTCCGATTCGAAAATCTTTGACTCACAGCAGAACGGCCATAAGGTGCCCGAGGCAGCAATAGACGCATGGAGACAAGTCTGCTGGAGGACGATGTATTGAATCGGGACGCAATTTGAGTGTTCCATCGTCATTAGGAGGCCCTGAACGTTACAATTCACTATCAGTTTTTCGTCCGATTCGAAAATCTTTGAGTCACACCAGGCCTGCCATATGATGCCCGAGGCTGCAATAGACCCATGGAGACAAGTCTGCTGGAGGACGATGTATTGAATCGGGACGCAATTTGAGTGATCCATCGTCATTAGGTGGCCCTGAACGTTACAATTCACTATCAGTTTTTCATCCCATTCTATAATCTAGACTCACAGCTGCCCGAGGCAGCAATAGTCCCATGGAGTCAAGTCGGCTAGTGGACGATGTACTGAATCGGGACGCAATTTGTGTGGTCCATCGTCATGAGGTGGCCCTGAATGTTACAAATCACTATCAGTTTTTCGTCCGATTGGAAAATCTTTGACACAGCAGAACGGCCATAAGGTGCCCGAGGCAGCAATCGACCCATGGAGACAAGTCTGCTGGAGGACGATGTATTGAATCGGGACGCAATTTGAGTGATCCATCGTCATTAGGTGGCCCTGAACGTTACAATTCACTAACAGTTTTTCGTCCGATACGAAAATCTTTGACTCACAGCAGAACGGCCATTACGTGCCCGAGGCAGCAATCAACCCATGGAGACAAGTCTGCTGGAGGACGACGTATTGAATCGGGACGCAATTTGAGTGATCCATCGTCATTAGGAGGCCCTGAACGTTACAATTCACTATCAGTTTTTCGTCCCATTCGATAATCTAGACTCACAGCAGAACGGCCATAAGGTGCCCGAGGCAGCAATAGACCCATGGAGTCAAGTCGGCTGGAGGACGATGTATTGAATCGGGACGCAATTTGAGTGACCCATCGTCATTAGGAGGCCCTGAACGTTACAATTCACTATCAGTTTTTCGTCCCATTCGATAATCTAGACTCACAGCAGAACGGCCATAAGGTGCCCGAGGCAGCAATAGACCCATGGAGTCAAGTCGGCTGGAGGACGATGTATTGAGTCGGGACGCAATTTGAGTGATCCATCGTCATTAGGTGGCCCTGAACGTTACAATTCACTATCAGTTTTTCGTCCCATTCGATAATCTAGATTCACAGGAGAACGACCATAAGGTGCCCGAGGCAGCAATAGACCCATGGAGTCAACTCGGCTGGAGGACAATGTATTGAATCGGGACGCAATTTGCGTGGTCCATCATCATTAGGTGGCCCTGAATGTTACAATTCACTATCAGTTTTTCGTCCGATACGAAAATCTTTGACTCACAGCAGAACGGCCATTAGGTGCCCGAGGCAGCAATCGACCCATGGAGACAAGTCTGCTGGAGGACGACGAATTGAATCGGGACGCAATTTGAGTGATCCATCGTCATTAGGAGGCCCTGAACGTTACAATTCACTATCAGTTTTTCGTCCCATTCGATAATCTAGACTCACAGCAGAACGGCCATAAGGTGCCCGAGGCAGCAATAGACCCATGGAGTCAAGTCGGCTGGAGGACGATGTATTGAATCGGGACGCAATTTGAGTGTCCATCGTCATTAGGAGGCCCTGAACGTTACAATTCACTATCAGTTTTTCGTCCCATTCGATAATCTAGACTCACAGCAGAACGGCCATAAGGTGCCCGAGGCAGCAATAGACCCATGGAGTCAAGTCGGCTGGAGGACGATGTATTGAGTCGGGACGCAATTTGAGTGATCCATCGTCATTAGGTGGCCCTGAACGTTACAATTCACTATCAGTTTTTCGTCCCATTCGATAATCTAGACTCACAGCAGAACGGCCATAAGGTGCCCGAGGCAGCAATAGACCCATGGGGACAAGTCTGTTGGAGGACGATGTATTGAATCGGGACGCAATTTGAGTGATCCATCGTCATTAGGTGGCCCTGAACGTTTTAATTCACTATCAGTTTTTCGTCCCATTCGATAATCTAGACTCACACCAGAACGGCCATAAGGTGACCGAGGCAGCAATAGACCCATGGAGACAAGTCTGCTGGAGGACGATGTATTGAATCGGGACGCAATTTGAGTGATCCATCGTCATTAGGTGGCCCTGAACGTTACAATTCACTATCAGTTTTTCGTCCCATTCCATAATCTAGACTCACAGCAGAACGGCCATAAGGTGCCCGAGGCAGCAATAGACCCATGGAGTCAAGTCGGGTGGAGGACGATGTATTGAATCGGGACGCAATTTGAGTGATCCATCGTCATTAAGTGGCCCTGAACGTTACAATTCACTATCAGTTTTTCGTCCCATTCGATAATCTAGACTCACACCAGAACGGCCATAAGGTGACCGAGGCAGCAATAGACCCATGGAGACAAGTCTGCTGGAGGACGATGTATTGAATTGGGACGCAATTTGAGTGATCCATCGTCATTAGGTGGCCCTGAACGTTACAATTCACTATCAGTTTTTCGTCCCATTCCATAATCTAGACTCACAGCAGAACGGCCATAAGGTGCCCGAGGCAGCAATAGACCCATGGAGACAAGTCGGCTGGGGACGATGTATTGAATCGGGACGCAATTTGAGTGATCCATCGTCATTAGGTGGCCCTGAACGTTACAATTCACTATCAGTTTTTCGTCCCATTCGATAATCTAGATTCACAGCAGAACGGCCATAAGGTGCCCGAGGCAGCAATAGACCCATGGAGTCAACTCGGCTGGAGGACAATGTATTGAATCGGGACGCAATTTGCGTGGTCCATCATCATTAGGTGGCCCTGAATGTTACAATTCACTATCAGTTTTTCGTCCGATACGAAAATCTTTGACTCACAGCAGAACGGCCATTAGGTGCCCGAGGCAGCAATCGACCCATGGAGACAAGTCTGCTGGAGGACGACGTATTGAATCGGGACGCAATTTGAGTGATCCATCGTCATTAGGAGGCCCTGAACGTTACAATTCACTATCAGTTTTTCGTCCCACTCGATAATCTAGACTCACAGCAGAACGGCCATAAGGTGCCCGAGGCAGCAATAGACCCATGGAGTCAAGTCGGCTGGAGGACGATGTATTGAATCGGGACGCAATTTGAGTGATCCATCGTCATTAGGAGGCCCTGAACGTTACAATTCACTATCAGTTTTTCGTCCCATTCGATAATCTAGACTCACAGCAGAACGGCCATAAGGTGCCCGAGGCAGCAATAGACCCATGGAGTCAAGTCGGCTGGAGGACGATGTATTGAGTCGGGACGCAATTTGAGTGATCCATCGTCATTAGGTGGCCCTGAACGTTACAATTCACTATCAGTTTTTCGTCCCATTCGATAATCTAGACTCACAGCAGAACGGCCATAAGGTGCCGGAGGCAGCAATAGACCCATGGAGACAAGTCTGTTGGAGGACGATGTATTGAATCGGGACGCAATTTGAGTGATCCATCGTCATTAGGAGGACCTGAACGTTACAATATCACTATCAGTTTTTTGTCCCATTCGATAATCTAGACTCACAGCAGAACGGCCATAAGGTGCCCGAGGCAGCAGTAGACGCATGGATACAAGTCTGCTGGAGGACGATGTATTGAATCGGGACGCAATTTGAGTGTTCCATCGTCATTAGGAGGCCCTGAACGTTACAATTCACTATCAGTTTTTCGGCCGATTCGAAAATCTTTGAGTCACAGCAGGCCTGCCATAAGGTGCCCGAAGCAGCAATAGACCCATGGAGACAAGTTTGCTGAAGGACGATGTATTGAATCGGGACGCAATTTGAGTGATCCATCGTCATTAGGTGGCCCTGAACGTTACAATTCACTATCAGTTTTTCGTCCCATTCGATAATCTAGATTCACAGCAGAACGGCCATAAGGTGCCCGAGGCAGCAATAGACCCATGGAGTCAACTCGGCTGGAGGACGATGTCTTGAATCGGGACGCAATTTGCGTGGTCCATCGTCATTAGGTGGCCCTGAATGTTACAATTCACTATCAGTTTTTCGTCCGATTCGAAAATCTTTGAGTCACAGCAGGCCTGCCATAAGGTGACCGAGGCAGCAATAGACCCATGGAGACAAGTCTGCTGGAGGACGATGTATTGAATCGGGACGCAATCTGAGTGATCCATCGTCATTAGGAGGCCCTGAACGTTACAATTCACTATCAGTTTTTCATCCCAATCTATAATCTAGACTCACAGCTGCCCGAGGCAACAATAGTCCCATGGAGTCAAGTCGGCTAGTGGACGATGTATTGAATCGGGACGCAATTTGAGTGATCCATCGTCATTAGGTGGCCCTTAACGTTACAATTCACTATCAGTTTTTCGTCCGATTCGAAAATCTTTGACTCACAGCAGAACGGCCATAAGGTGCCCGAGGCAGCAATAGACGCATGGAGACAAGTCTGCTGGAGGACGATGTATTGAATCGGGACGCAATTTGAGTGTTCCATCGTCATTAGGAGGCCCTGAACGTTACAATTCACTATCAGTTTTTCGTCCGATTCGAAAATCTTTGAGTCACACCAGGCCTGCCATAAGGTGCCCGAGGCTGCAATAGACCCATGGAGACAAGTCTGCTGGAGGACGATGTATTGAATCGGGACGCAATTTGAGTGATCCATCGTCATTAGGTGGCCCTGAACGTTACAATTCACTATCAGTTTTTCATCCCATTCTATAATCTAGACTCACAGCTGCCCGAGGCAGCAATAGTCCCATGGAGTCAAGTCGGCTAGTAGACGATGTACTGAATCGGGACGCAATTTGTGTGGTCCATCGTCATGAGGTGGCCCTGAATGTTACAAATCACTATCAGTTTTTCGTCCGATTGGAAAATCTTTGACACAGCAGAACGGCCATAAGGTGCCCGAGGCAGCAATCGACCCATGGAGACAAGTCTGCTGGAGGACGATGTATTGAATCGGGACGCAATTTGAGTGATCCATCGTCATTAGGTGGCCCTGAACGTTACAATTCACTAACAGTTTTTCGTCCGATACGAAAATCTTTGACTCACAGCAGAACGGCCATTAGGTGCCCGAGGCAGCAATCGACCCATGGAGACAAGTCTGCTGGAGGACGACGTATTGAATCGGGACGCAATTTGAGTGATCCATCGTCATTAGGAGGCCCTGAACGTTACAATTCACTATCAGTTTTTCGTCCCATTCGATAATCTAGACTCACAGCAGAACGGCCATAAGGTGCCCGAGGCAGCAATAGACCCATGGAGTCAAGTCGGCTGGAGGACGATGTATTGAATCGGGACGCAATTTGAGTGATCCATCGTCATTAGGAGGCCCTGAACGTTACAATTCACTATCAGTTTTTCGTCCCATTCGATAATCTAGACTCACAGCAGAACGGCCATAAGGTGCCCGAGGCAGCAATAGACCCATGGAGTCAAGGCGGCTGGAGGACGATGTATTGAATCGGGACGCAATTTGAGTGATCCATCGTCATTAGGAGGACCTGAACGTTACAATTCACTATCAGTTTTTTGTCCCATTCGATAATCTAGACTCACAGCAGAACGGCCATAAGGTGCCCGAGGCAGCAATAGACGCATGGAGACAAGTCTGCTGGAGGACGATGTATTGAATCGGGACGCAATTTGAGTGTTCCATCGTCATTAGGAGGCCCTGAACGTTACAATTCACTATCAGTTTTTCGTCCGATTCGAAAAAAACAGCAGGCCAGCCATAAGGTGCCCGAGGCAGCAATAGACCCATGGAGACAAGTCTGCTGGAGGACGATGTATTGAATCGGGACGCAATTTGAGTGATCCATCGTCATTAGGTGGCCCTGAACGTTACAATTCACTATCAGTTTTTCATCCCATTCTATAATCTAGACTCACAGCAGAACGGCCATAAGGTGCCCGAGGCAGCAATAGTCCCATGGAGTCAAGGCGGCTAGTGGACGATGTACTGAATCGGGACGCAATTTGTGTGGTCCATCGTCATTAGGTGGCCCTGAATGTTACAAATCACTATCAGTTTTTCGTCCGATTCGAAAATCTTTGACTCACAGCAGAACGGCCATAAGGTGCCCGAGGCAGCAATCGACCCATGGAGACAAGTCTGCTGGAGGACGATGTATTGAATCGGGACGCAATTTGAGTGATCCATCGTCATTAGGTGGCCCTGAAAGTTACAATTCACTATCAGTTTTTCGTCCGATTCGGAAATCTTTGACTCACAGCAGAACGGCCATAAGGTGCCCGAGGCAGCAATAGACCCATGAAGTCAAGTCTGCTGGAGGACGATGTATTGAATCAGGACGCAATTTGAGTGTTCCATCGTCATTAGGTGGCCCTGAACGTTACAATTCACTATCAGTTTTTCGTCCCATTCGATATTCTAGACTCACAGCAGAACGGCCATAAGGTGCCCGAGGCAGCAATAGACCCATGGAGACAAGTCGGCTGGGGACGATGTATTGAATCGGGACGCAATTTGAGTGATCCATCGTCATTAGGTGGACCTGAACGTTACAATTCACTATCAGTTTTTCGTCCCATTCGATAATCTAGATTCACAGCAGAACGGCCATAAGGTGCCCGAGGCAGCAATAGACCCATGGAGTAAACTCGGCTGGAGGACGATGTCTTGAATCGGGACGCAATTTGCGTGGTCCATCGTCATTAGGTGGCCCTGAATGTTACAATTCACTATCAGTTTTTCGTCCGATTCGAAAATCTTTGACTCACAGCAGAACGGCCATAAGGTGCCCGAGGCAGCAATAGACGCATGGAGACAAGTCTGCTGGAGGACGATGTATTGAATCGGGACGCAATTTGAGTGTTCCATCGTCATTAGGAGGCCCTGAACGTTACAATTCACTATCAGTTTTTCGTCCGATTCGAAAATCTTTGAGTCACAGCAGGCCTGCCATAAGGTGACCGAGGCAGCAATAGACCCATGGAGACAAGTCTGCTGGAGGACGATGTATTGAATCGGGACGCAATTTGAGTGATCCATCGTCATTAGGTGGCCCTGAACGTTACAATTCACTATCAGTTTTTCATCCCATTCTTAATCTAGACTCACAGCTGCCCGACGCAGCAATAGTCCCATGGAGTCAAGTCGGCTAGTGGACGATGTACTGAATCGGGACGCAATTTGTGTGGTCCATCGTCATTAGGTGGCCCTGAATGTTACAAATGACTATCAGTTTTTCGTCCGATTCGAAAATCTTTGACACAGCAGAACGGCCATAAGGTGCCCGAGGCAGCAATAGACCCATGGAGACAAGTCTGCTGGAGGACGATGTATTGAATCGGGACGCAATTTGAGTGATCCATCGTCATTAGGTGGCCCTGAAAGTTACAATTCACTATCAGTTTTTCGTCCGATTCGAAAATCTTTGACTCACAGCAGAACGGCCATAAGGTGCCCGAGGCAGCAATAGACCCATGAAGTCAAGTCTGCTGGAGGACGATGTATTGAATCAGGACGCAATTTGAGTGATCCATCGTCATTAGGTGGCCCTGAACGTTACAATTCACTATCAGTTTTTCGTCCCATTCGATAATCTAGATTCACAGCAGAACGGCCATAAGGTGCCCGAGGCAGCAATAGACCCATGGAGTCAACTCGGCTGGAGGACAATGTATTGAATCGGGACGCAATTTGCGTGGTCCATCGTCATTAGGTGGCCCTGAATGTTACAATTCACTATCAGTTTTTCGTCCGATTCGAAAATCTTTGACTCACAGCAGAACGGCCATTAGGTGCCCGAGGCAGCAATCGGCCCATGGAGACAAGTCTGCTGGAGGACGATGTATTGAATCGGGACGCAATTTGAGTGATCCATCGTCATTAGGAGGCCCTGAACGTTACAATTCACTATCAGTTTTTCATCCCATTCTATAATCTAGACTCACAGCTGCCCGAGGCAGCAATAGTCCCATGGAGTCAAGTCGGCTAGTGGACGATGTACTGAATCGGGACGCAATTTGTGTGGTCCATCGTCATTAGGTGGCACTGAATGTTAGAAATCACTATCAGTTTTTCGTCCGATTCGAAAATCTTTGACACAGCAGAACGGCCATAAGGTGCCCGAGGCAGCAATCGACCCATGGAGACAAGTCTGCTGGAGGACGATGTATTGAATCGGGACGCAATTTGAGTGATCCATCGTCATTAGGTGGCCCTGAAAGTTACAATTCACTATCAGTTTTTCGTCCGATTCGAAAATCTTTGACTCACAGCAGAACGGCCATAAGGTGCCCGAGGCAGCAATAGACCCATGAAGTCAAGTCTGCTGGAGGACGATGTATTGAATCAGGACGCAATTTGAGTGATCCATCGTCATTAAGTGGCCCTGAACGTTACAATTCACTATCAGTTTTTCGTCCCATTCGATAATCTAGACTCACAGCAGAACGGCCATAAGGTGCCCGAGGCAGCAATAGACCCATGGAGACAAGTCGGCTGGGGACGATGTATTGAATCGGGACGCAATTTGAGTGATCCATCGTCATTAGGTGGCCCTTTACGTTACAATTCACTATCAGTTTTTCGTCCCATTCGATAATCTAGATTCACAGCAGAACGGCCATAAGGTGCCCGAGGCAGCAATAGACCCATGGAGTCAACTCGGCTGGAGGACGATGTCTTGAATCGGGACGCAATTTGCGTGGTCCATCGTCATTAGGTGGCCCTGAATGTTACAATTCACTATCAGTTTTTCGTCCGATTCGAAAATCTTTGACTCACAGCAGAACGGCCATAAGGTGCCCGAGGCAGCAATAGACGCATGGAGACAAGTCTGCTGGAGGACGATGTATTGAATCGGGACGCAATTTGAGTGTTCCATCGTCATTAGGAGGCCCTGAACGTTACAATTCACTATCAGTTTTTCGTCCGATTCGAAAATCTTTGAGTCACAGCAGGCCTGCCATAAGGTGACCGAGGCAGCAATAGACCCATGGAGACAAGTCTGCTGGAGGACGATGTATTGAATCGGGACGCAATTTGAGTGATCCATCGTCATTAGGTGGCCCTGAACGTTACAATTCACTATCAGTTTTTCATCCCATTCTTAATCTAGACTCACAGCTGCCCGACGCAGCAATAGTCCCATGGAGTCAAGTCGGCTAGTGGACGATGTACTGAATCGGGACGCAATTTGTGTGGTCCATCGTCATTAGGTGGCCCTGAATGTTACAAATGACTATCAGTTTTTCGTCCGATTCGAAAATCTTTGACACAGCAGAACGGCCATAAGGTGCCCGAGGCAGCAATAGACCCATGGAGACAAGTCTGCTGGAGGACGATGTATTGAATGGGGACGCAATTTGAGTGATCCATCGTCATTAGGTGGCCCTGAAAGTTACAATTCACTATCAGTTTTTCGTCCGATTCGAAAATCTTTGACTCACAGCAGAACGGCCATAAGGTGCCCGAGGCAGCAATAGACCCATGAAGTCAAGTCTGCTGGAGGACGATGTATTGAATCAGGACGCAATTTGAGTGATCCATCGTCATTAGGTGGCCCTGAACGTTACAATTCACTATCAGTTTTTCGTCCCATTCGATAATCTAGATTCACAGCAGAACGGCCATAAGGTGCCCGAGGCAGCAATAGACCCATGGAGTCAACTCGGCTGGAGGACAATGTATTGAATCGGGACGCAATTTGCGTGGTCCATCGTCATTAGGTGGCCCTGAATGTTACAATTCACTATCAGTTTTTCGTCCGATTCGAAAATCTTTGACTCACAGCAGAACGGCCATTAGGTGCCCGAGGCAGCAATCGGCCCATGGAGACAAGTCTGCTGGAGGACGATGTATTGAATCGGGACGCAATTTGAGTGATCCATCGTCATTAGGAGGCCCTGAACGTTACAATTCACTATCAGTTTTTCATCCCATTCTATAATCTAGACTCACAGCTGCCCGAGGCAGCAATAGTCCCATGGAGTCAAGTCGGCTAGTGGACGATGTACTGAATCGGGACGCAATTTGTGTGGTCCATCGTCATTAGGTGGCACTGAATGTTAGAAATCACTATCAGTTTTTCGTCCGATTCGAAAATCTTTGACACAGCAGAACGGCCATAAGGTGCCCGAGGCAGCAATCGACCCATGGAGACAAGTCTGCTGGAGGACGATGTATTGAATCGGGACGCAATTTGAGTGATCCATCGTCATTAGGTGGCCCTGAAAGTTACAATTCACTATCAGTTTTTCGTCCGATTCGAAAATCTTTGACTCACAGCAGAACGGCCATAAGGTGCCCGAGGCAGCAATAGACCCATGAAGTCAAGTCTGCTGGAGGACGATGTATTGAATCAGGACGCAATTTGAGTGATCCATCGTCATTAAGTGGCCCTGAACGTTACAATTCACTATCAGTTTTTCGTCCCATTCGATAATCTAGACTCACAGCAGAACGGCCATAAGGTGCCCGAGGCAGCAATAGACCCATGGAGACAAGTCGGCTGGGGACGATGTATTGAATCGGGACGCAATTTGAGTGATCCATCGTCATTAGGTGGCCCTTTACGTTACAATTCACTATCAGTTTTTCGTCCCATTCGATAATCTAGATTCACAGCAGAACGGCCATAAGGTGCCCGAGGCAGCAATAGACCCATGGAGTCAACTCGGCTGGAGGACGATGTATTGAATCGGGACGCAATTTGCGTGGTCCATCGTCATTAGGTGGCCCTGAATGTTACAATTCACTATCAGTTTTTCGTCCGATTCGAAAATCTTTGAGTCACAGCAGGCCTGCCATAAGGTGACCGAGGCAGCAATAGACCCATGGAGACAAGTCTGCTGGAGGACGATGTATTGAATCGGGACGCAATTTGAGTGATCCATCGTCATTAGGTGGCCCTGAACGTTACAATTCACTATCAGTTTTTCATCCCATTCTATAATCTAGACTCACAGCTGCCCGACGCAGCAATAGTCCCATGGAGTCAAGTCGGCTAGTGGACGATGTACTGAATCGGGACGCAATTTGAGTGGTCCATCGTCATTAGGTGGCCCTGAATGTTACAAATGACTATCAGTTTTTCGTCCGATTCGAAAATCTTTGACACAGCAGAACGGCCATAAGGTGCCCGAGGCAGCAATAGACCCATGGAGACAAGTCTGCTGGAGGACGATGTATTGAATCGGGACGCAATTTGAGTGATCCATCGTCATTAGGTGGCCCTGAAAGTTACAATTCACTATCAGTTTTTCGTCCGATTCGAAAATCTTTGACTCACAGCAGAACGGCCATAAGGTGCCCGAGGCAGCAATAGACCCATGAAGTCAAGTCTGCTGGAGGACGATGTATTGAATCAGGACGCAATTTGAGTGATCCATCGTCATTAGGTGGCCCTGAACGTTACAATTCACTATCAGTTTTTCGTCCCATTCGATAATCTAGATTCACAGCAGAACGGCCATAAGGTGCCCGAGGCAGCAATAGACCCATGGAGTCAACTCGGCTGGAGGACAATGTATTGAATCGGGACGCAATTTGCGTGGTCCATCGTCATTAGGTGGCCCTGAATGTTACAATTCACTATCAGTTTTTCGTCCGATTCGAAAATCTTTGACTCACAGCAGAACGGCCATTAGGTGCCCGAGGCAGCAATCGGCCCATGGAGACAAGTCTGCTGGAGGACGATGTATTGAATCGGGACGCAATTTGAGTGATCCATCGTCATTAGGAGGCCCTGAACGTTACAATTCACTATCAGTTTTTCATCCCATTCTATAATCTAGACTCACAGCTGCCCGAGGCAGCAATAGTCCCATGGAGTCAAGTCGGCTAGTGGACGATGTATTGAATCGGGACGCAATTTGTGTGATCCATCGTCATTAGGTGGCCCTGAACGTTACAATTCACTATCAGTTTTTCGTCCGATTCTAAAATCTTTGACTCACAGCAGAACGGCCATAAGGTGCCCGAGGCAGCAATAGACGCATGGAGACAAGTCTGCTGGAGGACGATGTATTGAATCGGGACGCAATTTGAGTGTTCCATCGTCATTAGGAGGCCCTGAACGTTACAATTCACTATCAGTTTTTCGTCCGATTCGAAAATCTTTGAGTCACAGCAGGCCTGCCATAAGGTGCCCGAGGCTGCAATAGACCCATGGAGACAAGTCTGCTGGAGGACGATGTATTGAATCGGGACGCAATTTGAGTGATCCATCGTCATTAGGTGGCCCTGAACGTTACAATTCACTATCAGTTTTTCATCCCATTCTATAATCTAGACTCACAGCTGCCCGAGGCAGCAATAGTCCCATGGAGTCAAGTCGGCTAGTGGACGATGTACTGAATCGGGACGCAATTTGTGTGGTCCATCGTCATTAGGTGGCACTGAATGTTACAAATCACTATCAGTTTTTCGTCCGATTCGAAAATCTTTGACTCACAGCAGAACGGCCATAAGGTGCCCGAGGCAGCAATAGACCCATGAAGTCAAGTCTGCTGGAGGACGATGTATTGAATCAGGACGCAATTTGAGTGATCCATCGTCATTAGGTGGCCCTGAACGTTACAATTCACTATCAGTTTTTCGTCCCATTCGATAATCTAGATTCACAGCAGAACGGCCATAAGGTGCCCGAGGCAGCAATAGACCCATGGAGTCAACTCGGCTGGAGGACAATGTATTGAATCGGGACGCAATTTGCGTGGTCCATCGTCATTAGGTGGCCCTGAATGTTACAATTCACTATCAGTTTTTCGTCCGATTCGAAAATCTTTGACTCACAGCAGAACGGCCATTAGGTGCCCGAGGCAGCAATCGGCCCATGGAGACAAGTCTGCTGGAGGACGATGTATTGAATCGGGACGCAATTTGAGTGATCCATCGTCATTAGGAGGCCCTGAACGTTACAATTCACTATCAGTTTTTCATCCCATTCTATAATCTAGACTCACAGCTGCCCGAGGCAGCAATAGTCCCATGGAGTCAAGTCGGCTAGTGGACGATGTACTGAATCGGGACGCAATTTGTGTGGTCCATCGTCATTAGGTGGCACTGAATGTTAGAAATCACTATCAGTTTTTCGTCCGATTCGAAAATCTTTGACACAGCAGAACGGCCATAAGGTGCCCGAGGCAGCAATCGACCCATGGAGACAAGTCTGCTGGAGGACGATGTATTGAATCGGGACGCAATTTGAGTGATCCATCGTCATTAGGTGGCCCTGAAAGTTACAATTCACTATCAGTTTTTCGTCCGATTCGAAAATCTTTGACTCACAGCAGAACGGCCATAAGGTGCCCGAGGCAGCAATAGACCCATGAAGTCAAGTCTGCTGGAGGACGATGTATTGAATCAGGACGCAATTTGAGTGATCCATCGTCATTAAGTGGCCCTGAACGTTACAATTCACTATCAGTTTTTCGTCCCATTCGATAATCTAGACTCACAGCAGAACGGCCATAAGGTGCCCGAGGCAGCAATAGACCCATGGAGACAAGTCGGCTGGGGACGATGTATTGAATCGGGACGCAATTTGAGTGATCCATCGTCATTAGGTGGCCCTTTACGTTACAATTCACTATCAGTTTTTCGTCCCATTCGATAATCTAGATTCACAGCAGAACGGCCATAAGGTGCCCGAGGCAGCAATAGACCCATGGAGTCAACTCGGCTGGAGGACGATGTATTGAATCGGGACGCAATTTGCGTGGTCCATCGTCATTAGGTGGCCCTGAATGTTACAATTCACTATCAGTTTTTCGTCCGATTCGAAAATCTTTGAGTCACAGCAGGCCTGCCATAAGGTGACCGAGGCAGCAATAGACCCATGGAGACAAGTCTGCTGGAGGACGATGTATTGAATCGGGACGCAATTTGAGTGATCCATCGTCATTAGGTGGCCCTGAACGTTACAATTCACTATCAGTTTTTCATCCCATTCTATAATCTAGACTCACAGCTGCCCGACGCAGCAATAGTCCCATGGAGTCAAGTCGGCTAGTGGACGATGTACTGAATCGGGACGCAATTTGAGTGGTCCATCGTCATTAGGTGGCCCTGAATGTTACAAATGACTATCAGTTTTTCGTCCGATTCGAAAATCTTTGACACAGCAGAACGGCCATAAGGTGCCCGAGGCAGCAATAGACCCATGGAGACAAGTCTGCTGGAGGACGATGTATTGAATCGGGACGCAATTTGAGTGATCCATCGTCATTAGGTGGCCCTGAAAGTTACAATTCACTATCAGTTTTTCGTCCGATTCGAAAATCTTTGACTCACAGCAGAACGGCCATAAGGTGCCCGAGGCAGCAATAGACCCATGAAGTCAAGTCTGCTGGAGGACGATGTATTGAATCAGGACGCAATTTGAGTGATCCATCGTCATTAGGTGGCCCTGAACGTTACAATTCACTATCAGTTTTTCGTCCCATTCGATAATCTAGATTCACAGCAGAACGGCCATAAGGTGCCCGAGGCAGCAATAGACCCATGGAGTCAACTCGGCTGGAGGACAATGTATTGAATCGGGACGCAATTTGCGTGGTCCATCGTCATTAGGTGGCCCTGAATGTTACAATTCACTATCAGTTTTTCGTCCGATTCGAAAATCTTTGACTCACAGCAGAACGGCCATTAGGTGCCCGAGGCAGCAATCGGCCCATGGAGACAAGTCTGCTGGAGGACGATGTATTGAATCGGGACGCAATTTGAGTGATCCATCGTCATTAGGAGGCCCTGAACGTTACAATTCACTATCAGTTTTTCATCCCATTCTATAATCTAGACTCACAGCTGCCCGAGGCAGCAATAGTCCCATGGAGTCAAGTCGGCTAGTGGACGATGTATTGAATCGGGACGCAATTTGAGTGATCCATCGTCATTAGGTGGCCCTGAACGTTACAATTCACTATCAGTTTTTCGTCCGATTCTAAAATCTTTGACTCACAGCAGAACGGCCATAAGGTGCCCGAGGCAGCAATAGACGCATGGAGACAAGTCTGCTGGAGGACGATGTATTGAATCGGGACGCAATTTGAGTGTTCCATCGTCATTAGGAGGCCCTGAACGTTACAATTCACTATCAGTTTTTCGTCCGATTCGAAAATCTTTGAGTCACAGCAGGCCTGCCATAAGGTGCCCGAGGCTGCAATAGACCCATGGAGACAAGTCTGCTGGAGGACGATGTATTGAATCGGGACGCAATTTGAGTGATCCATCGTCATTAGGTGGCCCTGAACGTTACAATTCACTATCAGTTTTTCATCCCATTCTATAATCTAGACTCACAGCTGCCCGAGGCAGCAATAGTCCCATGGAGTCAAGTCGGCTAGTGGACGATGTACTGAATCGGGACGCAATTTGTGTGGTCCATCGTCATTAGGTGGCACTGAATGTTACAAATCACTATCAGTTTTTCGTCCGATTCGAAAATCTTTGACACAGCAGAACGGCCATAAGGTGCCCGAGGCAGCAATCGACCCATGGAGACAAGTCTGCTGGAGGACGATGTATTGAATCGGGACGCAATTTGAGTGATCCATCGTCATTAGGTGGCCCTGAAAGTTACAATTCACTATCAGTTTTTTGTCCGATTCGAAAATCTTTGACTCACAGCAGAACGGCCATAAGGTGCCCGAGGCAGCAATAGACCCATGAAGTCAAGTCTGCTGGAGGACGATGTATTGAATCAGGACGCAATTTGAGTGATCCATCGTCATTAAGTGGCCCTGAACGTTACAATTCACTATCAGTTTTTCGTCCCATTCGATAATCTAGACTCACAGCAGAACGGCCGTAAGGTGCCCGAGGCAGCAATCGACCCATGGAGACAAGTCGGCTGGGGACGATGTATTGAATCGGGACGCAATTTGAGTGATCCATCGTCATTAGGTGGCCCTTTACGTTACAATTCACTATCAGTTTTTCGTCCCATTCGATAATCTAGACTCACAGCAAAACGGCCATAAGGTGCCCGAGGCAGCAATAGTCCCATGGAGTCAAGTCGGCTAGTCGACGATGTACTGAATCGGGACGCAATTTGTGTGGTCCATCGTCATTAGGTGGCCCTGAATGTTACAAATCACTATCAGTTTTTCGTCCGATTCGAAAATCTTTGACTCACAGCAGAACGGCCATAAGGTGCACGAGGCAGCAATAGACGCATGGAGACAAGTCTGCTGGAGGACGATGTATTGAATCGGGACGCAATTTGAGTGTTCCATCGTCATTAGGAGGCCCTGAACGTTACAATTCACTATCAGTTTTTCGTCCGATTCGAAAATCTTTGAGTCACAGCAGGCCTGCCATAAGGTGACCGAGGCAGCAACAGACCCATGGAGACAAGTCTGCTGGAGGACGATGTATTGAATCAGGACGCAATTTGAGTGATCCATCGTCATTAGGTGGCCCTGAACGTTACAATTCACTATCAGTTTTTCGTCCCATTCGATAATCTAGACTCACAGCAGAACGGCCATAAGGTGCCCGAGGCAGCAATAGACCCATGGAGACAAGTCGGCTGGGGACGATGTATTGAATCGGGACGCAATTTGAGTGATCCATCGTCATTAGGTGGCCCTGAGCGTTACAATTCACTATCAGTTTTTCATCCCATTCTATAATCTAGACTCACAGCAGAACGGCCATAAGGTGCACGAGGCAGCAATAGTCCCATGGAGTCAAGTCGGCTAGTGGACGATGTACTGAATCGGGACGGAATTTGTGTGGTCCATCGTCATTAGGTGGCCCTGAAAGTTACAATTCACTATCAGTTTTTCGTCCGATTCGGAAATCTTTGACTCACAGCAGAACGGCCACAAGGTGCCCGAGGCAGCAATCGACCCATGGAGACAAGTCTGCTGGAGGACGATGTATTGAATCGGGACGCAATTTGAGTGATCCATCGTCATTAGGTGGCCCTGAAGGTTACAATTCACTATCAGTTTTTCATCCCATTCTATAATGTAGACTCACAGCTGCCCGAGGCAGCAATAGTCCCATGGAGTCAAGTCGGCTAGTGGACGATGTACTGAATCGGGACGCAATTTGTGTGGTCCATCGTCATTAGGTGGCCCTGAATGTTACAAATCACTATCAGTTTTACGTCCGATTCGAAAATCTTTGACACAGCAGAACGGCCATAAGGTGCCCGAGGCAGCAATCGACCCATGGAGACAAGTCTGCTGGAGGACGATGTATTGAATCGGGACGCAATTTGAGTGATCCATCGTCATTAGGTGGCCCTGAAAGTTACAATTCACTATCAGTTTTTCGTCCGATTCGAAAATCTTTGACTCACAGCAGAACGGCCATAAGGTGCCCGAGGCAGCAATAGACCCATGAAGTCAAGTCTGCTGGAGGACGATGTATTGAATCAGGACGCAATTTGAGTGATCCATCGTCATTAGGTGGCCCTGAACGTTACAATTCACTATCAGTTTTTCGTCCCATTCGATAATCTAGATTCACAGCAGAACGGCCATAAGGTGCCCGAGGCAGCAATAGACCCATGGAGTCAACTCGGCTGGAGGACAATGTATTGAATCGGGACGCAATTTGCGTGGTCCATCGTCATTAGGTGGCCCTGAATGTTACAATTCACTATCAATTTTTCGTCCGATTCGAAAATCTTTGACTCACAGCAGAACGGCCATTAGGTGCCCGAGGCAGCAATCGGCCCATGGAGACAAGTCTGCTGGAGGACGATGTATTGAATCGGGACGCAATTTGAGTGTTCCATCGTCATTAGGAGGCCCTGAACGTTACAATTCACTATCAGTTTTTCGTCCGATTCGAAAATCTTTGAGTCACAGCAGGCCTGCCATAAGGTGCCCGAGGCTGCAATAGACCCATGGAGACAAGTCTGCTGGAGGACGATGTATTGAATCGGGACGCAATTTGAGTGATCCATCGTCATTAGGTGGCCCTGAACGTTACAATTCACTATCAGTTTTTCATCCCATTCTATAATCTAGACTCACAGCTGCCCGAGGCAGCAATAGTCCCATGGAGTCAAGTCGGCTAGTGGACGATGTACTGATTCGGGACGCAATTTGTGTGGTCCATCGTCATTAGGTGGCACTGAATGTTACAAATCACTATCAGTTTTTCGTCCGATTCGAAAATCTTTGACACAGCAGAACGGCCATAAGGTGCCCGAGGCAGCAATCGACCCATGGAGACAAGTCTGCTGGAGGACGATGTATTGAATCGGGACGCAATTTGAGTGATCCATCGTCATTAGGTGGCCCTGAAAGTTACAATTCACTATCAGTTTTTCGTCCGATTCGAAAATCTTTGACTCACAGCAGAACGGCCATAAGGTGCCCGAGGCAGCAATAGACCCATGAAGTCAAGTCTGCTGGAGGACGATGTATTGAATCAGGACGCAATTTGAGTGATCCATCGTCATTAAGTGGCCCTGAACGTTACAATTCACTATCAGTTTTTCGTCCCATTCGATAATCTAGACTCACAGCAGAACGGCCATAAGGTGCCCGAGGCAGCAATAGACCCATGGAGACAAGTCGGCTGGGGACGATGTATTGAATCGGGACGCAATTTGAGTGATCCATCGTCATTAGGTGGCCCTTTACGTTACAATTCACTATCAGTTTTTCGTCCCATTCGATAATCTAGATTCACAGCAGAACGGCCATAAGGTGCCCGAGGCAGCAATAGACCCATGGAGTCAACTCGGCTGGAGGACAATTAATTGAATCGGGACGCAATTTGCGTGGTCCATCGTCATTAGGTGGCCCTGAATGTTACAATTCACTATCAGTTTTTCGTCCGATTCGAAAATCTTTGACTCACAGCAGAACGGCCATTAGGTGCCCGAGGCAGCAATCGACCCATGGAGACAAGTCTGCTGGAGGACGATGTATTGAATCGGGACGCAATTTGAGTGATCCATCGTCATTAGGAGGCCCTGAACGTGACAATTCACTATCAGTTTTTCATCCCATTCTATAATCTAGACTCACAGCAAAACGGCCATAAGGTGCCCGAGGCAGCAATAGTCCCATGGAGTCAAGTCGGCTAGTCGACGATGTACTGAATCGGGACGCAATTTGTGTGGTCCATCGTCATTAGGTGGCCCTGAATGTTACAAATCACTATCAGTTTTTCGTCCGATTCGAAAATCTTTGACTCACAGCAGAACGGCCATAAGGTGCACGAGACAGCAATAGACGCATGGAGACAAGTCTGCTGGAGGACGATGTATTGAATCGGGACGCAATTTGAGTGTTCCATCGTCATTAGGAGGCCCTGAACGTTACAATTCACTATCAGTTTTTCGTCCGATTCGAAAATCTTTGAGTCACAGCAGGCCTGCCATAAGGTGACCGAGGCAGCAACAGACCCATGGAGACAAGTCTGCTGGAGGACGATGTATTGAATCAGGACGCAATTTGAGTGATCCATCGTCATTAGGTGGCCCTGAACGTTACAATTCACTATCAGTTTTTCGTCCCATTCGATAATCTAGACTCACAGCAGAACGGCCATAAGGTGCCCGAGGCAGCAATAGACCCATGGAGACAAGTCGGCTGGGGACGATGTATTGAATCGGGACGCAATTTGAGTGATCCATCGTCATTAGGTGGCCCTGAGCGTTACAATTCACTATCAGTTTTTCATCCCATTCTATAATCTAGACTCACAGCAGAACGGCCATAAGGTGCCCGAGGCAGCAATAGTCCCATGGAGTCAAGTCGGCTAGTGGACGATGTACTGAATCGGGACGGAATTTGTGTGGTCCATCGTCATTAGGTGGCCCTGAAAGTTACAATTCACTATCAGTTTTTCGTCCGATTCGGAAATCTTTGACTCACAGCAGAACGGCCACAAGGTGCCCGAGGCAGCAATCGACCCATGGAGACAAATCTGCTGGAGGACGATGTATTGAATCGGGACGCAATTTGAGTGATCCATCGTCATTAGGTGGCCCTGAAGGTTACAATTCACTATCAGTTTTTCATCCCATTCTATAATCTAGACTCACAGCTGCCCGAGGCAGCAATAGTCCCATGGAGTCAAGTCGGCTAGTGGACGATGTACTGAATCGGGACGCAATTTGTGTGGTCCATCGTCATTAGGTGGCCCTGAATGTTACAAATCACTATCAGTTTTACGTCCGATTCGAAAATCTTTGACACAGCAGAACGGCCATAAGGTGCCCGAGGCAGCAATCGACCCATGGAGACAAGTCTGCTGGAGGACGATGTATTGAATCGGGACGCAATTTGAGTGATCCATCGTCATTAGGTGGCCCTGAAAGTTACAATTCACTATCAGTTTTTCGTCCGATTCGAAAATCTTTGACTCACAGCAGAACGGCCATAAGGTGCCCGAGGCAGCAATAGACCCATGAAGTCAAGTCTGCTGGAGGACGATGTATTGAATCAGGACGCAATTTGAGTGATCCATCGTCATTAGGTGGCCCTGAACGTTACAATTCACTATCAGTTTTTCGTCCCATTCGATAATCTAGATTCACAGCAGAACGGCCATAAGGTGCCCGAGGCAGCAATAGACCCATGGAGTCAACTCGGCTGGAGGACAATGTATTGAATCGGGACGCAATTTGCGTGGTCCATCGTCATTAGGTGGCCCTGAATGTTACAATTCACTATCAGTTTTTCGTCCGATTCGAAAATCTTTGACTCACAGCAGAACGGCCATTAGGTGCCCGAGGCAGCAATCGGCCCATGGAGACAAGTCTGCTGGAGGACGATGTATTGAATCGGGACGCAATTTGAGTGATCCATCGTCATTAGGAGGCCCTGAACGTTACAATTCACTATCAGTTTTTCATCCCATTCTATAATCTAGACTCACAGCTGCCCGAGGCAGCAATAGTCCCATGGAGTCAAGTCGGCTAAGGGACGATGTATTGAATCGGGACGCAATTTGAGTGATCCATCGTCATTAGGTGGCCCTGAACGTTACAATTCACTATCGGTTTTTCGTCCGATTCGAAAATCTTTGACTCACAGCAGGACGGCCATAAGGTGCCCGAGGCAGCAATAGACGCATGGAGACAAGTCTGCTGGAGGACGATGTATTGAATCGGGACGCAATTTGAGTGTTCCATCGTCATTAGGAGGCCCTGAACGTTACAATTCACTATCAGTTTTTCGTCCGATTCGAAAATCTTTGAGTCACAGCAGGCCTGCCATAAGGTGCCCGAGGCTGCAATAGACCCATGGAGACAAGTCTGCTGGAGGACGATGTATTGAATCGGGACGCAATTTGAGTGATCCATCGTCATTAGGTGGCCCTGAACGGTACAATTCACTATCAGTTTTTCATCCCATTCTATAATCTAGACTCACAGCTGCCCGAGGCAGCAATAGTCCCATGGAGTCAAGTCGGCTAGTGGACGATGTACTGAATCGGGACGCAATTTGTGTGGTCCATCGTCATTAGGTGGCCCTGAATGTTACAAATCACTATCAGTTTTTCGTCCGATTCGAAAATCTTTGACACAGCAGAACGGCCATAAGGTGCCCGAGGCAGCAATCGACCCATGGAGACAAGTCTGCTGGAGGACGATGTATTGAATCGGGACGCAATTTGAGTGATCCATCGTCATTAGGTGGCCCTGAAAGTTACAATTCACTATCAGTTTTTCGTCCGATTCGAAAATCTTTGACTCACAGCAGAACGGCCATAATGTGCCCGAGGCAGCAATAGACCCATGAAGTGAAGTCTGCTGGAGGACGATGTATTGAATCAGGACGCAATTTGAGTGATCCATCGTCATTAAGTGGCCCTGAACGTTACAATTCACTATCAGTTTTTCGTCCCATTCGATAATCTAGACTCACAGCAGAACGGCCATAAGGTGCCCGAGGCAGCAATAGACCCATGGAGACAAGTCTGCTGGAGGACGATGTATTGAATCGGGACGCAATATGAGTGATCCATCGTCATTAGGAGGCCCTGAACGTTACAATTCACTATCAGTTTTTCATCCCATTCTATAATCTAGACTCACAGCAAAACGGCCATAAGGTGCCCGAGGCAGCAATTGTCCCATGGAGTCAAGTCGGCTAGTGGACGTTGTACTGAATCGGGACGCAATTTGTGTGGTCCATCGTCATTAGGTGGCCCTGAATGTTACAAATCACTATCAGTTTTTCGTCCGATTCGAAAATCTTTGACTCACAGCAGAACGGCAATAAGGTGCACGAGGCAGCAATAGACGCATGGAGACAAGTCTGCTGGAGGACGATGTATTGAATCGGGACGCAATTTGAGTGTTCCATCGTCATTAGGAGGCCCTGAACGTTACAATTCACTATCAGTTTTTCGTCCGATTCGAAAATCTTTGAGTCACAGCAGGCCTGCCATAAGGTGACCGAGGCAGCAATAGACCCATGGAGACAAGTCTGCTGGAGGACGATGTATTGAATCAGGACGCAATTTGAGTGATCCATCGTCATTAGGTGGCCCTGAACGTTACAATTCACTATCAGTTTTTCGTCCCATTCCATAATCTAGACTCACAGCAGAACGGCCATAAGGTGCCCGAGGCAGCAATAGACCCATGGAGACAAGTCGGCTGGGGACGATGTATTGAATCGGGACGCAATTTGAGTGATCCATCGTCATTAGGTGGCCCTGAACGTTACAATTCACTATCAGTTTTTCATCCCATTCTATAATCTAGACTCACAGCTGCCCGAGGCAGCAATAGTCCCATGGAGTCAAGTCGGCTAGTGGACGATGTACTGAATCGGGACGCAATTTGTGTGGTCCATCGTCATTAGGTGGCCCTGAGTCTTACAAATCACTATCAGTTTTTCGTCCGATTCGAATATCTTTGACACAGCAGAACGGCCATAAGGTGCCCGAGGCAGCAATCGACCCATGGAGACAAGTCTGCTGGAGGACGATGTATTGAATCGGGACGCAATTTGAGTGATCCATCGTCATTAGGTGGCCCTTAACGTTACAATTCACTATCAGTTTCTCCTCCCATTCGATAATCTAGATTCACAGCAGAACGGCCATAAGGTGCCCGAGGCAGCAATAGACGCATGGAGACAAGTCTGCTGGAGGACGATGTATTGAATCGGGACGCAATTTGAGTGTTCCATCGTCATTAGGAGGCCCTGAACGTACAATTCACTATCAGTTTTTCGTCCGATTCGAAAATCTTTGAGTCACAGCAGGCCTGCCATAAGGTGCTCGAGGCTGCAATAGACCCATGGAGACAAGTCTGCTGGAGGACGATGTATTGAATCGGGACGCAATTTGAGTGATCCATCGTCATTAGGTGGCCCTGAACGTTACAATTCACTATCAGTTTTTCATCCCATTCTATAATCTAGACTCACAGCTGCCCGAGGCAGCAATAGTCCCATGGAGTCAAGTCGGCTAGTGGACGATGTACTGAATCGGGACGCAATTTGTGTGGTCCATCGTCATTAGGTGGCCCTGAATGTTACAAATCACTATCAGTTTTTCGTCCGATTCGAAAATCTTTGACACAGCAGAACGGCCATATGGTGCCCGAGGCAGCAATCGACCCATGGAGACAAGTCTGCTGGAGGACGATGTATTGAATCGGGACGCAATTTGAGTGATCCATCGTCATTAGGTGGCCCTGAAAGTTACAATTCACTATCAGTTTTTCGTCCGATTCGAAAATCTTTGACTCACAGCAGAACGGCCATAAGGTGCCCGAGGCAGCAATAGACCCATGAAGTCAAGTCTGCTGGAGGACGATGTATTGAATCAGGACGCAATTTGAGTGATCCATCGTCATTAAGTGGCCCTGAACGTTACAATTCACTATCAGTTTTTCGTCCCATTCGATAATCTAGACTCACAGCAGAACGGCCATAAGGTGCCCGAGGCAGCAATAGACCCATGGAGACAAGTCGGCTGGGGACGATGTATTGAATCGGGACGCAATTTGAGTGATTAATCGTCATTAGGTGGCCCTTTACGTTACAATTCACTATCAGTTTTTCGTCCCATTCGATAATCTAGATTCACAGCAGAACGGCCATAAGGTGCCCGAGGCAGCAATGGACCCATGGAGTCAACTCGGCTGGAGGACAATGTATTGAATCGGGACGCAATTTGCGTGGTCCATCGTCATTAGGTGGCCCTGAATGTTACAATTCACTATCAGTTTTTCGTCCGATTCGAAAATCTTTGACTCACAGCAGAACGGCCATTAGGTGCCCGAGGCAGCAATAGTCCCATGGAGTCAAGTCGGCTAGTGGACGATGTACTGAATCGGGACGGAATTTGTGTGTTCCATCGTCATTAGGTGGCCCTGAATGTTACAAATCACTATCAGTTTTTCGTCCGATTCGAAAATCTTTGACTCACAGCAGAACGGCCATAAGGTGCCCGAGGCAGCAATCAACCCATGGAGACAAGTCTGCTGGAGGACGATGTATTGAATCGGGACGCAATTTGAGTGATCCATCGTCATTAGGTGGCCCTGAAAGTTACAATTCACTATCAGTTTTTCGTCCGATTCGGAAATCTTTGACTCACAGCAGAACGGCCACAAGGTGCCCGAGGCAGCAATCGACCCATGGAGACAAGTCTGCTGGAGGACGATGTATTGAATCGGGACGCAATTTGAGTGATCCATCGTCATTAGGTGGCCCTGAACGGTACAATTCACTATCAGTTTTTCATCCCATTCTATAATCTAGACTCACAGCTGCCCGAGGCAGCAATAGTCCCATGGAGTCAAGTCGGCTAGTGGACGATGTACTGAATCGGGACGCAATTTGTGTGGTCCATCGTCATTAGGTGGCCCTGAATGTTACAAATCACTATCAGTTTTTCGTCCGATTCGAAAATCTTTGACACAGCAGAACGGCCATAAGGTGCCCGAGGCAGCAATCGACCCATGGAGACAAGTCTGCTGGAGGACGATGTATCGAATCGGGACGCAATTTGAGTGATCCATCGTCATTAGGTGGCCCTGAAAGTTACAATTCACTATCAGTTTTTCGTCCGATTCGAAAATCTTTGACTCACAGCAGAACGGCCATAAAGTGCCCGAGGCAGCAATAGACCCATGAAGTGAAGTCTGCTGGAGGACGATGTATTGAATCAGGACGCAATTTGAATGGTCCATCGTCATTAAGTGGCCCTGAACGTTACAATTCACTATCAGTTTTTCGTCCCATTCGATAATCTAGACTCACAGCAGAACGGCCATAAGGTGCCCGAGGCAGCAATAGACCCATGGAGACAAGTCTGCTGGAGGACGATGTATTGAATCGGGACGCAATATGAGTGATCCATCGTCATTAGGAGGCCCTGAACGTTACAATTCACTATCAGTTTTTCATCCCATTCTATAATCTAGACTCACAGCAAAACGGCCATAAGGTGCCCGAGGTAGCAATTGTCCCATGGAGTCAAGTCGGCTAGTGGACGATGTACTGAATCGGGACGCAATTTGTGTGGTCCATCGTCATTAGGTGGCCCTGAATGTTACAAATCACTATCAGTTTTTCGTCCGATTCGAAAATCTTTGACTCACAGCAGAACGGCCATAAGGTGCACGAGGCAGCAATAGACGCATGGAGACAAGTCTGCTGGAGGACGATGTATTGAATCGGGACGCAATTTGAGTGTTCCATCGTCATTAGGAGGCCCTGAACGTTACAATTCACTATCAGTTTTTCGTCCGATTCGAAAATCTTTGAGTCACAGCAGGCCTGCCATAAGGTGACCGAGGCAGCAATAGACCCATGGAGACAAGTCTGCTGGAGGACGATGTATTGAATCAGGACGCAATTTGAGTGATCCATCGTCATTAGGTGGCCCTGAACGTTACAATTCACTATCAGTTTTTCGTCCCATTCCATAATCTAGACTCACAGCAGAACGGCCATAAGGTGCCCGAGGCAGCAATAGACCCATGGAGACAAGTCGGCTGGGGACGATGTATTGAATCGGGACGCAATTTGAGTGATCCATCGTCATTAGGTGGCCCTGAACGTTACAATTCACTATCAGTTTTTCATCCCATTCTATAATCTAGACTCACAGCTGCCCGAGGCAGCAATAGTCCCATGGAGTCAAGTCGGCTAGTGGACGATGTACTGAATCGGGACGCAATTTGTGTGGTCCATCGTCATTAGGTGGCCCTGAATCTTACAAATCACTATCAGTTTTTCGTCCGATTCGAATATCTTTGACACAGCAGAACGGCCATAAGGTGCCCGAGGCAGCAATCGACCCATGGAGACAAGTCTGCTGGAGGACGATGTATTGAATCGGGACGCAATTTGAGTGATCCATCGTCATTAGGTGGCCCTTAACGTTACAATTCACTATCAGTTTCTCGTCCCATTCGATAATCTAGATTCACAGCAGAACGGCCATAAGGTGCCCGAGGCAGCAATAGACGCATGGAGACAAGTCTGCTGGAGGACGATGTATTGAATCGGGACGCAATTTGAGTGTTCCATCGTCATTAGGAGGCCCTGAACGTACAATTCACTATCAGTTTTTCGTCCGATTCGAAAATCTTTGAGTCACAGCAGGCCTGCCATAAGGTGCTCGAGGCTGCAATAGACCCATGGAGACAAGTCTGCTGGAGGACGATGTATTGAATCGGGACGCAATTTGAGTGATCCATCGTCATTAGGTGGCCCTGAACGTTACAATTCACTATCAGTTTTTCATCCCATTCTATAATCTAGACTCACAGCTGCCCGAGGCAGCAATAGTCCCATGGAGTCAAGTCGGCTAGTGGACGATGTACTGAATCGGGACGCAATTTGTGTGGTCCATCGTCATTAGGTGGCCCTGAATGTTACAAATCACTATCAGTTTTTCGTCCCATTCGATAATCTAGACTCACAGCAGAACGGCCATAAGGTGCCCGAGGCAGCAATAGACCCATGGAGACAAGTCGGCTGGGGACGATGTATTGAATCGGGACGCAATTTGAGTGATTAATCGTCATTAGGTGGCCCTTTACGTTACAATTCACTATCAGTTTTTCGTCCCATTCGATAATCTAGATTCACAGCAGAACGGCCATAAGGTGCCCGAGGCAGCAATGGACCCATGGAGTCAACTCGGCTGGAGGACAATGTATTGAATCGGGACGCAATTTGCGTGGTCCATCGTCATTAGGTGGCCCTGAATGTTACAATTCACTATCAGTTTTTCGTCCGATTCGAAAATCTTTGACTCACAGCAGAACGGCCATTAGGTGCCCGAGGCAGCAATAGTCCCATGGAGTCAAGTCGGCTAGTGGACGATGTACTGAATCGGGACGGAATTTGTGTGTTCCATCGTCATTAGGTGGCCCTGAATGTTACAAATCACTATCAGTTTTTCGTCCGATTCGAAAATCTTTGACTCACAGCAGAACGGCCATAAGGTGCCCGAGGCAGCAATCAACCCATGGAGACAAGTCTGCTGGAGGACGATGTATTGAATCGGGACGCAATTTGAGTGATCCATCGTCATTAGGTGGCCCTGAAAGTTACAATTCACTATCAGTTTTTCGTCCGATTCGGAAATCTTTGACTCACAGCAGAACGGCCACAAGGTGCCCGAGGCAGCAATCGACCCATGGAGACAAGTCTGCTGGAGGACGATGTATTGAATCGGGACGCAATTTGAGTGATCCATCGTCATTAGGTGGCCCTGAACGGTACAATTCACTATCAGTTTTTCATCCCATTCTATAATCTAGACTCACAGCTGCCCGAGGCAGCAATAGTCCCATTGAGTCAAGTCGGCTAGTGGACGATGTACTGAATCGGGACGCAATTTGTGTGGTCCATCGTCATTAGGTGGCCCTGAATGTTACAAATCACAATCAGTTTTTCGTCCGATTCGAAAATCTTTGACACAGCAGAACGGCCATAAGGTGCCCGAGGCAGCAATCGACCCATGGAGACAAGTCTGCTGGAGGACGATGTATTGAATCGGGACGCAATTTGAGTGATCCATCGTCATTAGGTGGCCCTGAAAGTTACAATTCACTATCAGTTTTTCGTCCGATTCGAAAATCTTTGACTCACAGCGGAACGGCCATAATGTGCCCGAGGCAGCAATAGACCCATGAAGTGAAGTCTGCTGGAGGACGATGTATTGAATCAGGACGCAATTTGAGTGGTCCATCGTCATTAAGTGGCCCTGAACGTTACAATTCACTATCAGTTTTTCGTCCCATTCGATAATCTAGACTCACAGCAGAACGGCCATAAGGTGCCCGAGGCAGCAATAGACCCATGGAGACAAGTCTGCTGGAGGACGATGTATTGAATCGGGACGCAATATGAGTGATCCATCGTCATTAGGAGGCCCTGAACGTTACAATTCACTATCAGTTTTTCATCCCATTCTATAATCTAGACTCACAGCAAAACGGCCATAAGGTGCCCGAGGCAGCAATTGTCCCATGGAGTCAAGTCGGCTAGTGGACGATGTACTGAATCGGGACGCAATTTGTGTGGTCCATCGTCATTAGGTGGCCCTGAATGTTACAAATCACTATCAGTTTTTCGTCCGATTCGAAAATCTTTGACTCACAGCAGAACGGCCATAAGGTGCACGAGGCAGCAATAGACGCATGGAGACAAGTCTGCTGGAGGACGATGTATTGAATCGGGACGCAATTTGAGTGTTCCATCGTCATTAGGAGGCCCTGAACGTTACAATTCACTATCAGTTTTTCGTCCGATTCGAAAATCTTTGAGTCACAGCAGGCCTGCCATAAGGTGACCGAGGCAGCAATAGACCCATGGAGACAAGTCTGCTGGAGGACGATGTATTGAATCAGGACGCAATTTGAGTGATCCATCGTCATTAGGTGGCCCTGAACGTTACAATTCACTATCAGTTTTTCGTCCCATTCCATAATCTAGACTCACAGCAGAACGGCCATAAGGTGCCCGAGGCAGCAATAGACCCATGGAGACAAGTCGGCTGGGGACGATGTATTGAATCGGGACGCAATTTGAGTGATCCATCGTCATTAGGTGGCCCTGAACGTTACAATTCACTATCAGTTTTTCATCCCATTCTATAATCTAGACTCACAGCTGCCCGAGGCAGCAATAGTCCCATGGAGTCAAGTCGGCTAGTGGACGATGTACTGAATCGGGACGCAATTTGTGTGGTCCATCGTCATTAGGTGGCCCTGAATCTTACAAATCACTATCAGTTTTTCGTCCGATTCGAAAATCTTTGACACAGCAGAACGGCCATAAGGTGCCCGAGGCAGCAATCGACCCATGGAGACAAGTCTGCTGGAGGACGATGTATTGAATCGGGACGCAATTTGAGTGATCCATCGTCATTAGGTGGCCCTGAAAGTTACAATTCACTATCAGTTTTTCGTCCGATTCGAAAATCTTTGACTCACAGCAGAACGGCCATAAGGTGCCCGAGGCAGCAATAGACCCATGAAGTCAAGTCTGCTGGAGGACGATGTATTGAATCAGGACGCAATTTGAGTGATCCATCGTCATTAAGTGGCCCTGAACGTTACAATTCACTATCAGTTTTTCGTCCCATTCGATAATCTAGACTCACAGCAGAACGGCCATAAGGTGCCCGAGGCAGCAATAGACCCATGGAGACAAGTCGGCTGGGGACGATGTATTGAATCGGGACGCAATTTGAGTGATCCATCGTCATTAGGTGGCCCTTTACGTTACAATTCACTATCAGTTTTTCGTCCCATTCGATAATCTAGATTCACAGCAGAACGGCCATAAGGTGCCCGAGGCAGCAATAGACCCATGGAGTCAACTCGGCTGGAGGACAATGTATTGAATCGGGACGCAATTTGCGTGGTCCATCGTCATTAGAAGGCCCTGAATGTTACAATTCACTATCAGTTTTTCGTCCGATTCGAAAATCTTTGACTCACAGCAGAACGGCCATTAGGTGCCCGAGGCAGCAATAGTCCCATGGAGTCAAGTCGGCTAGTGGACGATGTACTGAATCGGGACGGAATTTGTGTGGTCCATCGTCATTAGGTGGCCCTGAATGTTACAAATCACTATCAGTTTTTCGTCCGATTCGAAAATCTTTGACTCACAGCAGAACGGCCATAAGGTGCCCGAGGCAGCAATCAACCCATGGAGACAAGTCTGCTGGAGGACGATGTATTGAATCGGGACGCAATTTGAGTGATCCATCGTCATTAGGTGGCCCTGAAAGTTACAATTCACTATCAGTTTTTCGTCCGATTCGGAAATCTTTGACTCACAGCAGAACGGCCACAAGGTGCCCGAGGCAGCAATCGACCCATGGAGACAAGTCTGCTGGAGGACGATGTATTGAATCGGGACGCAATTTGAGTGTTCCATCGTCATTAGGGGGCCCTGAAGGTTACAATTCACTATCAGTTTTTCATCCCATTCTATAATCTAGACTCACAGCTGCCCGAGGCAGCAATAGTCCCATGGAGTCAAGTCGGCTAGTGGACGATGTACTGAATCGGGACGCAATTTGTGTGGTCCATCGTCATTAGGTGGCCCTGAATCTTACAAATCACTATCAGTTTTTCGTCCGATTCGAATATCTTTGACACAGCAGAACGGCCATAAGGTGCCCGAGGCAGCAATCGACCCATGGAGACAAGTCTGCTGGAGGACGATGTATTGAATCGGGACGCAATTTGAGTGATCCATCGTCATTAGGTGGCCCTTAACGTTACAATTCACTATCAGTTTCTCGTCCCATTCGATAATCTAGATTCACAGCAGAACGGCCATAAGGTGCCCGAGGCAGCAATAGACGCATGGAGACAAGTCTGCTGGAGGACGATGTATTGAATCGGGACGCAATTTGAGTGTTCCATCGTCATTAGGAGGCCCTGAACGTACAATTCACTATCAGTTTTTCGTCCGATTCGAAAATCTTTGAGTCACAGCAGGCCTGCCATAAGGTGCTCGAGGCTGCAATAGACCCATGGAGACAAGTCTGCTGGAGGACGATGTATTGAATCGGGACGCAATTTGAGTGATCCATCGTCATTAGGTGGCCCTGAACGTTACAATTCACTATCAGTTTTTCATCCCATTCTATAATCTAGACTCACAGCTGCCCGAGGCAGCAATAGTCCCATGGAGTCAAGTCGGCTAGTGGACGATGTACTGAATCGGGACGCAATTTGTGTGGTCCATCGTCATTAGGTGGCCCTGAATGTAACAAATCACTATCAGTTTTTCGTCCGATTCGAAAATCTTTGACACAGCAGAACGGCCATAAGGTGCCCGAGGCAGCAATCGACCCATGGAGACAAGTCTGCTGGAGGACGATGTATTGAATCGGGACGCAATTTGAGTGATCCATCGTCATTAGGTGGCCCTGAAAGTTACAATTCACTATCAGTTTTTCGTCCGATTCGAAAATCTTTGACTCACAGCAGAACGGCCATAAGGTGCCCGAGGCAGCAATAGACCCATGGAGACAAGTCGGCTGGGGACGATGTATTGAATCGGGACGCAATTTGAGTGATCCATCGTCATTAGGTGGCCCTTTACGTTACAATTCACTATCAGTTTTTCGTCCCATTCGATAATCTAGATTCACAGCAGAACGGCCATAAGGTGCCCGAGGCAGCAATAGACCCATGGAGTCAACTCGGCTGGAGGACAATGTATTGAATCGGGACGCAATTTGCGTGGTCCATCGTCATTAGGTGGCCCTGAATGTTACAATTCACTATCAGTTTTTCGTCCGATTCGAAAATCTTTGACTCACAGCAGAACGGCCATTAGGTGCCCGAGGCAGCAATAGTCCCATGGAGTCAAGTCGGCTAGTGGACGATGTACTGAATCGGGACGGAATTTGTGTGGTCCATCGTCATTAGGTGGCCCTGAAGGTTACAATTCACTATCAGTTTTTCATCCCATTCTATAATCTAGACTCACAGCTGCCCGAGGCAGCAATAGTCCCATGGAGTCAAGTCGGCTAGTGGACAATGTATTGAATCGGGACGCAATTTGCGTGGTCCATCGTCATTAGGTGGCCCTGAATGTTACAATTCACTATCAGTTTTTCGTCCGATTCGAAAATCTTTGACTCACAGCAGAACGGCCATAAGGTGCCCGAGGCAGCAATAGACCCATAAAGTCAAGTCTGCTGGAGGACGATGTATTGAATCAGGACGCAATTTGAGTGATCCATCGTCATTAGGTGGCCCTGAACGTTACAATTCACTATCAGTTTTTCGTCCCATTCGATAATCTAGATTCACAGCAGAACGGCCATAAGGTGCCCGAGGCAGCAATAGACCCATGGAGTCAACTCGGCTGGAGGACAATGTATTGAATCGGGACGCAATTTGCGTGGTCCATCGTCATTAGGTGGCCCTGAATGTTACAATTCACTATCAGTTTTTCGTCCGATTCGAAAATCTTTGACTCACAGCAGAACGGCCATTAGGTGCCCGAGGCAGCAATCGGCCCATGGAGACAAGTCTGCTGGAGGACGATGTATTGAATCGGGACGCAATTTGAGTGATCCATCGTCATTAGGAGGCCCTGAACGTTACAATTCACTATCAGTTTTTCATCCCATTCTATAATCTAGACTCACAGCTGCCCGAGGCAGCAATAGTCCCATGGAGTCAAGTCGGCTAGTGGACGATGTATTGAATCGGGACGCAATTTGAGTGATCCATCGTCATTAGGTGGCCCTGAACGTTACAATTCACTATCAGTTTTTCGCCCGATTCGAAAATCTTTGACTCACAGCAGAACGGCCATAAGGTGCCCGAGGCAGCAATAGACGCATGGAGACAAGTCTGCTGGAGGACGATGTATTGAATCGGGACGCAATTTGAGTGTTCCATCGTCATTAGGAGGCCCTGAACGTTACAATTCACTATCAGTTTTTCGTCCGATTCGAAAATCTTTGAGTCACAGCAGGCCTGCCATAAGGTGCCCGAGGCTGCAATAGACCCATGGAGACAAGTCTGCTGGAGGACGATGTATTGAATCGGGACGCAATTTGAGTGATCCATCGTCATTAGGTGGCCCTGAACGTTACAATTCACTATCAGTTTTTCATCCCATTCTATAATCTAGACTCACAGCTGCCCGAGGCAGCAATAGTCCCATGGAGTCAAGTCGGCTAGTTGACGATGTACTGAATCGGGACGCAATTTGTGTGGTCCATCGTCATTAGGTGGCCCTGAATGTTACAAATCACTATCAGTTTTTCGTCCGATTCGAAAATCTTTGACACAGCAGAACGGCCATAAGGTGCCCGAGGCAGCAATCGACCCATGGAGACAAGTCTGCTGGAGGACGATGTATTGAATCGGGACGCAATTTGAGTGATCCATCGTCATTAGGTGGCCCTGAAAGTTAGAATTCACTATCAGTTTTTCGTCCGATTCGAAAATCTTTGACTCACAGCAGAACGGCCATAATGTGCCCGAGGCAGCAATAGACCCATGAAGTCAAGTCTGCTGGAGGACGATGTATTGAATCAGGACGCAATTTGAGTGATCCATCGTCATTAAGTGGCCCTGAACGTTACAATTCACTATCAGTTTTTCGTCCCATTCGATAATCTAGACTCACAGCAGAACGGCCATAAGGTGCCCGAGGCAGCAATAGACCCATGGAGACAAGTCGGCTGGGGACGATGTATTGAATCGGGACGCAATATGAGTGATCCATCGTCATTAGGTTGCCCTTTACGTTACAATTCACTATCAGTTTTTCGTCCCATTCGATAATCTAGATTCACAGCAGAACGGCCATAAGGTGCCCGATGCAGCAATAGACCCATGGAGTCAACTCGGCTGGAGGACAATGTATTGAATCGGGACGCAATTTGCGTGGTCCATCGTCATTAGGTGGCCCTGAATGTTACAATTCACTATCAGTTTTTCGTCCGATTCGAAAATCTTTGACTCACAGCAGAACGGCCATTAGGTGCCCGAGGCAGCAATCGACCCATGGAGACAAGTCTGCTGGAGGACGATGTATTGAATCGGGACGCAATATGAGTGATCCATCGTCATTAGGAGGCCCTGAACGTTACAATTCACTATCAGTTTTTCATCCCATTCTATAATCTAGACTCACAGCAAAACGGCCATAAGGTGCCCGAGGCAGCAATTGTCCCATGGAGTCAAGTCGGCTAGTGGACGATGTACTGAATCGGGACGCAATTTGTGTGGTCCATCGTCATTAGGTGGCCCTGAATGTTACAAATCACTATCAGTTTTTCGTCCGATTCGAAAATCTTTGACTCACAGCAGAACGGCCATAAGGTGCACGAGGCAGCAATAGACGCATGGAGACAAGTCTGCTGGAGGACGATGTATTGAATCGGGACGCAATTTGAGTGTTCCATCGTCATTAGGAGGCCCTGAACGTTACAATTCACTATCAGTTTTTCGTCCGATTCGAAAATCTTTGAGTCACAGCAGGCCTGCCATAAGGTGACCGAGGCAGCAATAGACCCATGGAGACAAGTCTGCTGGAGGACGATGTATTGAATCAGGACGCAATTTGAGTGATCCATCGTCATTAGGTGGCGCTGAACGTTACAATTCACTATCAGTTTTTCGTCCCATTCGATAATCTAGACTCACAGCAGAACGGCCATAAGGTGCCCGAGGTAGCAATAGACCCATGGAGACAAGTCGGCTGGGGACGATGTATTGAATCGGGACGCAATTTGAGTGATCCATCGTCATTAGGTGGCCCTGAACGTTACAATTCACTATCAGTTTTTCATCCCATTCTATAATCTAGACTCACAGCTGCCCGAGGCAGCAATAGTCCCATGGAGTCAAGTCGGCTAGTGGACGATGTACTGAATCGGGACGCAATTTGTGTGGTCCATCGTCATTAGGTGGCCCTGAATCTTACAAATCACTACCAGTTTTTCGTCCGATTCGAAAATCTTTGACACAGCAGAACGGCCATAAGGTGCCCGAGGCAGCAATCGACCCATGGAGACAAGTCTGCTGGAGGACGATGTATTGAATCGGGACGCAATTTGAGTGATCCATCGTCATTAGGTGGCCCTTAACGTTACAATTCACTATCAGTTTCTCGTCCCATTCGATAATCTAGATTCACAGCAGAACGGCCATAAGGTGCCCGAGGCAGCAATCGACCCATGGAGACAAGTCTGCTGGAGGACGATGTATTGAATCGGGACGCAATTTGAGAGATCCATCGTCATTAGGTGGCCCTGAAAGTTACAATTCACTATCAGTTTTTCGTCCGATTCGGAAATCTTTGACTCACAGCAGAACGGCCATAAGGTGCCCGATGCAGCAATAGACCCATGAAGTCAAGTCTGCTGGAGGACGATGTATTGAATCAGGACGCAATTTGGGTGTTCCATCGTCATTAGGTGGCCCTGAACGTTGCAATTCACTATCAGTTTTTCGTCCCATTCGATAATCTAGACTCACAGCAGAACGGCCATAAGGTGCCCGAGGCACCAATAGACCCATGGAGACAAGTCGGCTGGGGACGATGTATTGAATCGGGACGCAATTTGAGTGATCCATCGTCATTAGGTGGACCTGAACGTTACAATTCACTATCAGTTTTTCGTCCCATTCGATAATCTAGATTCACAGCAGAACGGCCATAAGGTGCCCGAGGCAGCAATAGACCCATGGAGTCAACCTGGCTGGAGGACGATGTATTGAATCGGGACGCAATTTGAGTGTTCCATCGTCATTAGGAGGCCCTGAATGTTACAATTCACTATCAGTTTTTTAACCCATTCTATAATCTAGACTCACAGCTGCCCGAGGCAGCAATAGTCCCATGGAGTCAAGTCGGCTAGTGGACGATGTACTGAATCGGGACGCAATTTGTGTGGTCCATCGTCATTAGGTGGCCCTGAGTGTTACAAATCACTATCAGTTTTTCGTCCGATTCGAAAATCTTTGACTCACAGCAGAACGGCCATAAGGTGCCCGAGGCAGCAATCGACCCATGGAGACAAGTCTGCTGGAGGACGATGTATTGAATCGGGACTCAATTTGAGTGATCCATCGTCATTAGGTGGCCCTGAAAGTTACAATTCACTATCAGTTTTTCGTCCCATTCGATAATCTAGACTCACAGCAGAATGGCCATAAGGTGCCCGAGGCAGCAATAGACCCATGGAGACAAGTCGGCTGGGGACGATGTATCGAATCAGGACGCAATTTGAGTGATCCATCGTCATTAGGTGGCCCTGAACGTTACAATTCACTATCATTTTTTCGTCCCATTCGATAATCTAGACTCACAGCAGAACGGCCATAAGGTGCCCGAGGCAGCAATAGACCCATGGAGACAAGTCGGCTGGGGACGATGTATTGAATCGGGACGCAATTTGAGTGATCCATCGTCATTAGGTGGCCCTTAACGTTACAATTCACTATCAGTTTTTCGTCCCATTCGATAATCTAGATTCACAGCAGAACGGCCATAAGGTGCCCGAGGCAGCAATAGACCCATGGAGTCAACTCGGCTGGAGGACAATGTATTGAATCGGGACGCAATTTGCGTGGTCCATCGTCATTAGGTGGCCCTGAATGTCACAATTCACTATCAGTTTTTCGTCCGATTCGAAAATCTTTGACTCACAGCAGAACGGCCATTAGGTGCCAGAGGCAGCAATCGACTCATGGAGACAAGTCTGCTGGAGGACGATGTATTGAATCGGGACGCAATTTGAGTGATCCATCGTCATTAGGAGGCCCTGAACGTTACAATTCACTATCAGTTTTTCATCCCATTCTATAATCTAGACTCACAGCTGCCCGAGGCAACAATAGTCCCATGGAGTCAAGTCGGCTAGTGGACGATGTATTGAATCGGGACGCAATTTGAGTGATCCATCGTCATTAGGTGGCCCTTAAAGTTACAATTCACTATCAGTTTTTCATCCCATTCTATAATTAAGACTCACAGCTGCCCGAGGCTGCAATAGTCCCATGGAGTCAAGTCGGCTAGTGGACGATGTATTGAATCGGGACGCAATTTGAGTGATCCATCGTCATTAGGTGGAACTGAACGTTACAATTCACTATCAGTTTTTCGTCCGATTCGAAAATATTTGACTCACAGCAGAACGGCCATAAGGTGCCCGAGGCAGCAATAGACGCATGGAGACAAGTCTGCTGGAGGACGATGTATTGAATCGGGACGCAATTTGAGTGATCCATCGTCATTAGGTGGCCCTGAACGTTACAATTCGCTATCAGTTTTTCGTCCGATTCGAAAATCTTTGACTCACAGCAGAACGGCCATAAGGTGCCCGAGGCAGCAATAGACCCATGAAGTCAAGTCTGCTGGAGGACGATGTATTGAATCGGGACGCAATTTGAGTGTTCCATCGTCATTAGGAGGCCCTGAACGTTACAATTCACTATCAGTTTTTCGTCCGATTCGAAAATCTTTGAGTCACAGCAGGCCTGCCATAAGGTGACCGAGGCAGCAATAGACCCATGGAGACAAGTCTGCTGGAGGACGATGTATTGAATCAGGACGCAATTTGAGTGATCCATCGTCATTAGGTGGCGCTGAACGTTACAATTCACTATCAGTTTTTCGTCCCATTCGATAATCTAGACTCACAGCAGAACGGCCATAAGGTGCCCGAGGTAGCAATAGACCCATGGAGACAAGTCGGCTGGGGACGATGTATTGAATCGGGACGCAATTTGAGTGATCCATCGTCATTAGGTGGCCCTGAACGTTACAATTCACTATCAGTTTTTCATCCCATTCTATAATCTAGACTCACAGCTGCCCGAGGCAGCAATAGTCCCATGGAGTCAAGTCGGCTAGTGGACGATGTACTGAATCGGGACGCAATTTGTGTGGTCCATCGTCATTAGGTGGCCCTGAATCTTACAAATCACTACCAGTTTTTCGTCCGATTCGAAAATCTTTGACACAGCAGAACGGCCATAAGGTGCCCGAGGCAGCAATCGACCCATGGAGACAAGTCTGCTGGAGGACGATGTATTGAATCGGGACGCAATTTGAGTGATCCATCGTCATTAGGTGGCCCTTAACGTTACAATTCACTATCAGTTTCTCGTCCCATTCGATAATCTAGATTCACAGCAGAACGGCCATAAGGTGCCCGAGGCAGCAATCGACCCATGGAGACAAGTCTGCTGGAGGACGATGTATTGAATCGGGACGCAATTTGAGAGATCCATCGTCATTAGGTGGCCCTGAAAGTTACAATTCACTATCAGTTTTTCGTCCGATTCGGAAATCTTTGACTCACAGCAGAACGGCCATAAGGTGCCCGATGCAGCAATAGACCCATGAAGTCAAGTCTGCTGGAGGACGATGTATTGAATCAGGACGCAATTTGGGTGTTCCATCGTCATTAGGTGGCCCTGAACGTTGCAATTCACTATCAGTTTTTCGTCCCATTCGATAATCTAGACTCACAGCAGAACGGCCATAAGGTGCCCGAGGCACCAATAGACCCATGGAGACAAGTCGGCTGGGGACGATGTATTGAATCGGGACGCAATTTGAGTGATCCATCGTCATTAGGTGGACCTGAACGTTACAATTCACTATCAGTTTTTCGTCCCATTCGATAATCTAGATTCACAGCAGAACGGCCATAAGGTGCCCGAGGCAGCAATAGACCCATGGAGTCAACCTGGCTGGAGGACGATGTATTGAATCGGGACGCAATTTGAGTGTTCCATCGTCATTAGGAGGCCCTGAATGTTACAATTCACTATCAGTTTTTTAACCCATTCTATAATCTAGACTCACAGCTGCCCGAGGCAGCAATAGTCCCATGGAGTCAAGTCGGCTAGTGGACGATGTACTGAATCGGGACGCAATTTGTGTGGTCCATCGTCATTAGGTGGCCCTGAGTGTTACAAATCACTATCAGTTTTTCGTCCGATTCGAAAATCTTTGACTCACAGCAGAACGGCCATAAGGTGCCCGAGGCAGCAATCGACCCATGGAGACAAGTCTGCTGGAGGACGATGTATTGAATCGGGACTCAATTTGAGTGATCCATCGTCATTAGGTGGCCCTGAAAGTTACAATTCACTATCAGTTTTTCGTCCCATTCGATAATCTAGACTCACAGCAGAATGGCCATAAGGTGCCCGAGGCAGCAATAGACCCATGGAGACAAGTCGGCTGGGGACGATGTATCGAATCAGGACGCAATTTGAGTGATCCATCGTCATTAGGTGGCCCTGAACGTTACAATTCACTATCATTTTTTCGTCCCATTCGATAATCTAGACTCACAGCAGAACGGCCATAAGGTGCCCGAGGCAGCAATAGACCCATGGAGACAAGTCGGCTGGGGACGATGTATTGAATCGGGACGCAATTTGAGTGATCCATCGTCATTAGGTGGCCCTTAACGTTACAATTCACTATCAGTTTTTCGTCCCATTCGATAATCTAGATTCACAGCAGAACGGCCATAAGGTGCCCGAGGCAGCAATAGACCCATGGAGTCAACTCGGCTGGAGGACAATGTATTGAATCGGGACGCAATTTGCGTGGTCCATCGTCATTAGGTGGCCCTGAATGTCACAATTCACTATCAGTTTTTCGTCCGATTCGAAAATCTTTGACTCACAGCAGAACGGCCATTAGGTGCCAGAGGCAGCAATCGACTCATGGAGACAAGTCTGCTGGAGGACGATGTATTGAATCGGGACGCAATTTGAGTGATCCATCGTCATTAGGAGGCCCTGAACGTTACAATTCACTATCAGTTTTTCATCCCATTCTATAATCTAGACTCACAGCTGCCCGAGGCAACAATAGTCCCATGGAGTCAAGTCGGCTAGTGGACGATGTATTGAATCGGGACGCAATTTGAGTGATCCATCGTCATTAGGTGGCCCTTAAAGTTACAATTCACTATCAGTTTTTCATCCCATTCTATAATTAAGACTCACAGCTGCCCGAGGCTGCAATAGTCCCATGGAGTCAAGTCGGCTAGTGGACGATGTATTGAATCGGGACGCAATTTGAGTGATCCATCGTCATTAGGTGGAACTGAACGTTACAATTCACTATCAGTTTTTCGTCCGATTCGAAAATATTTGACTCACAGCAGAACGGCCATAAGGTGCCCGAGGCAGCAATAGACGCATGGAGACAAGTCTGCTGGAGGACGATGTATTGAATCGGGACGCAATTTGAGTGATCCATCGTCATTAGGTGGCCCTGAACGTTACAATTCGCTATCAGTTTTTCGTCCGATTCGAAAATCTTTGACTCACAGCAGAACGGCCATAAGGTGCCCGAGGCAGCAATAGACCCATGAAGTCAAGTCTGCTGGAGGACGATGTATTGAATCAGGACGCAATTTGAGTGATCCATCGTCATTAAGTGGCCCTGAACGTTACAATTCACTATCAGTTTTTCGTCCCATTCGATAATCTAGACTCACAGCAGAACGGCCATAAGGTGCCCGAGGCAGCAATAGACCCATGGAGACAAGTCGGCTGGGGACGATGTATTGAATCGGGACGCAATTTGAGTGATCCATCGTCATTAGGTGGCCCTTTACGTTACAATTCACTATCAGTTTTTCGTCCCATTCGATAATCTAGATTCACAGCAGAACGGCCATAAGGTGCCCGAGGCAGCAATAGACCCATGGAGTCAACTCGGCTGGAGGACAATGTATTGAATCGGGACGCAATTTGCGTGGTCCATCGTCATTAGGTGGCCCTGAATGTTACAATTCACTATCAGTTTTTCGTCCGATTCGAAAATCTTTGACTCACAGCAGAACGGCCATTAGGTGCCCGAGGCAGCAATAGTCCCATGGAGTCAAGTCGGCTAGTGGACGATGTACTGAATCGGGACGGAATTTGTGTGGTCCATCGTCATTAGGTGGCCCTGAATGTTACAAATCACTATCAGTTTTTCGTCCGATTCGAAAATCTTTGACTCACAGCAGAACGGCCATAAGGTGCCCGAGGCAGCAATCGACCCATGGAGACAAGTCTGCTGGAGGACGATGTATTGAATCGGGACGCAATTTGAGTGATCCATCGTCATTAGGTGGCCCTGAAAGTTACAATTCACTATCAGTTTTTCGTCCGATTCGGAAATCTTTGACTCACAGCAGAACGGCCACAAGGTGCCCGAGGCAGCAATCGACCCATGGAGACAAGTCTGCTGGAGGACGATGTATTGAATCTGGACGCAATTTGAGTGATCCATCGTCATTAGGTGGCCCTGAAGGTTACAATTCACTATCAGTTTTTCATCCCATTCTATAATCTAGACTCACAGCTGCCCGAGGCAGCAATAGTCCCATGGAGTCAAGTCGGCTAGTGGACGATGTACTGAATCGGGACGCAATTTGTGTGGTCCATCGTCATTAGGTGGCCCTGAATGTTACAAATCACTATCAGTTTTACGTCCGATTCGAAAATCTTTGACACAGCAGAACGGCCATAAGGTGCCCGAGGCAGCAATCGACCCATGGAGACAAGTCTGCTGGAGGACGATGTATTGAATCGGGACGCAATTTGAGTGATCCATCGTCCTTAGGTGGCCCTGAAAGTTACAATTCACTATCAGTTTTTCGTCCGATTCGAAAATCTTTGACTCACAGCAGAACGGCCATAAGGTGCCCGAGGCAGCAATAGACCCATAAAGTCAAGTCTGCTGGAGGACGATGTATTGAATCAGGACGCAATTTGAGTGATCCATCGTCATTAGGTGGCCCTGAACGTTACAATTCACTATCAGTTTTTCGTCCCATTCGATAATCTAGATTCACAGCAGAACGGCCATAAGGTGCCCGAGGCAGCAATAGACCCATGGAGTCAACTCGGCTGGAGGACAATGTATTGAATCGGGACGCAATTTGCGTGGTCCATCGTCATTAGGTGGCCCTGAATGTTACAATTCACTATCAGTTTTTCGTCCCATTCGATAATCTAGACTCACAGCAGAACGGCCATAAGGTGCCCGAGGCAGCAATAGTCCCATGGAGTCAAGTCTGCTAGTGGACGATGTACTGAATCGGGACGCAATTTGTGTGGTCCATCGTCATTAGGTGGCCCTGAGTGTTACAAATCACTATCAGTTTTTCGTCCGATTCGAAAATCTTTGACTCACAGCAGAACGGCCATAAGGTGCCCGAGGCAGCAATCGACCCATGGAGACAAGTCTGCTGGAGGACGATGTATTGAATCGGGACTCAATTTGAGTGATCCATCGTCATTAGGTGGCCCTGAAAGTTACAATTCACTATCAGTTTTTCGTCCCATTCGATAATCTAGACTCACAGCAGAATGGCCATAAGGTGCCCGAGGTAGCAATAGACCCATGGAGACAAGTCGGCTGGGGACGATGTATCGAATCGGGACGCAATTTGAGTGATCCATCGTCATTAGGTGGCCCTTAACGTTACAATTCACTATCAGTTTTTCGTCCCATTCGATAATCTAGATTCACAGCAGAACGGCCATAAGGTGCCCGAGGCAGCAATAGACCCATGGAGTCAACTCGGCTGGAGGACAATGTATTGAATCGGGACGCAATTTGCGTGGTCCATCGTCATTAGGTGGCCCTGAATGTCACAATTCACTATCAGTTTTTCGTCCGATTCGAAAATCTTTGACTCACAGCAGAACGGCCATTAGGTGCCAGAGGCAGCAATCGACCCATGGAGACAAGTCTGCTGGAGGACGATGTATTGAATCGGGAGGCAATTTGAGTGATCCATCTTCATTAGGAGGCCCTGAACGTTACAATTCACTATCAGTTTTTCATCCCATTCTATAATCTAGACTCACAGCTGCCCGAGGCAACAATAGTCCCATGGAGTCAAGTCGGCTAGTGGACGATGTATTGAATCGGGACGCAATTTGAGTGATACATCGTCATTAGGTGGCCCTTAACGTTACAATTCACTATCAGTTTTTCATCCCATTCTATAATTAAGACTCACAGCTGCCCGAGGCAGCAATAGTCTCATGGAGTCAAGTCGGCTAGTGGACGATGTATTGAATCGGGACGCAATTTGAGTGATCCATCGTCATTAGGTGGCCCTGAACGTTACAATTCGCTATCAGTTTTTCGTCCGATTCGAAAATCTTTGACTCACAGCAGAACGGCCATAAGGTGCCCGAGGCAGCAATAGACCCATGAAGTCAAGTCTGCTGGAGGACGATGTATTGAATCAGGACGCAATTTAAGTGATCCATCGTCATTAAGTGGCCCTGAACGTTACAATTCACTATCAGTTTTTCGTCCCATTCGATAATCTAGATTCACAGCAGAACGGCCATAAGGTGCCCGAGGCAGCAATAGACCCATGGAGACAAGTCGGCTGGGGACGATGTATTGAATCGGGACGCAATTTGAGTGATCCATCGTCATTAGGTGGCCCTTTACGTTACAATTCACTATCAGTTTTTCGTCCCATTCGATAATCTAGATTCACAGCAGAACGGCCATAAGGTGCCCGAGGCAGCAATAGACCCATGGAGTCAACTCGGCTGGAGGACAATGTATTGAATCGGGACGCAATTTGCGTGGTCCATCGTCATTAGGTGGCCCTGAATGTTACAATTCACTATCAGTTTTTCGTCCGATTCGAAAATCTTTGACTCACAGCAGAACGGCCATTAGGTGCCCGAGGCAGCAATAGTCCCATGGAGTCAAGTCGGCTAGTGGACGATGTACTGAATCGGGACGGAATTTGTGTGGTCCATCGTCATTAGGTGGCCCTGAATGTTACAAATCACTATCAGTTTTTCGTCCGATTCGAAAATCTTTGACTCACAGCAGAACGGCCATAAGGTGCCCGAGGCAGCAATCGACCCATGGAGACAAGTCTGCTGGAGGACGATGTATTGAATCGGGACGCAATTTGAGTGATCCATCGTCATTAGGTGGCCCTGAAAGTTACAATTCACTATCAGTTTTTCGTCCGATTCGGAAATCTTTGACTCACAGCAGAACGGCCACAAGGTGCCCGAGGCAGCAATCGACCCATGGAGACAAGTCTGCTGGAGGACGATGTATTGAATCGGGACGCAATTTGAGTGATCCATCGTCATTAGGTGGCCCTGAAGGTTACAATTCACTATCAGTTTTTCATCCAATTCTATAATCTAGACTCACAGCTGCCCGAGGCAGCAATAGTCCCATGGAGTCAAGTCGGCTAGTGGACGATGTACTGAATCGGGACGCAATTTGTGTGGTCCATCGTCATTAGGTGGCCCTGAATGTTACAAATCACTATCAGTTTTACGTCCGATTCGAAAATCTTTGACACAGCAGAACGGCCATAAGGTGCCCGAGGCAGCAATCGACCCATGGAGACAAGTCTGCTGGAGGACGATGTATTGAATCGGGACGCAATTTGAGTGATCCATCGTCATTAGGTGGCCCTGAAAGTTACAATTCACTATCAGTTTTTCGTCCGATTCGAAAATCTTTGACTCACAGCAGAACGGCCATATGGTGCCCGAGGCAGCAATAGACCCATAAAGTCAAGTCTGCTGGAGGACGATGTATTGAATCAGGACGCAATTTGAGTGATCCATCGTCATTAGGTGGCCCTGAACGTTACAATTCACTATCAGTTTTTCGTCCCATTCGATAATCTAGATTCACAGCAGAACGGCCATAACGTGCCCGAGGCAGCAATAGACCCATGGAGTCAACTCGGCTGGAGGACAATGTATTGAATCGGGACGCAATTTGCGTGGTCCATCGTCATTAGGTGGCCCTGAATGTTACAATTCACTATCAGTTTTTCGTCCGATTCGAAAATCTTTGACTCACAGCAGAACGGCCATTAGGTGCCCGAGGCAGCAATCGGCCCATGGAGACAAGTCTGCTGGAGGACGATGTATTGAATCGGGACGCAATTTGAGTGATCCATCGTCATTAGGAGGCCCTGAACGTTACAATTCACTATCAGTTTTTCATCCCATTCTATAATCTAGACTCACAGCTGCCCGAGGCAGCAATAGTCCCATGGAGTCAAGTCGGCTAGTGGACGATGTATTGAATCGGGACGCAATTTGAGTGATCCATCGTCATTAGGTGGCCCTGAACGTTACAATTCACTATCAGTTTTTCGTCCGATTCGAAAATCTTTGACTCACAGCAGAACGGCCATAAGGTGCCCGAGGCAGCAATAGACGCATGGAGACAAGTCTGCTGGAGGACGATGTATTGAATCGGGACGCAATTTGAGTGTTCCATCGTCATTAGGAGGCCCTGAACGTTACAATTCACTATCAGTTTTTCGTCCGATTCGAAAATCTTTGAGTCACAGCAGGCCTGCCATAAGGTGCCCGAGGCTGCAATAGACCCATGGAGACAAGTCTGCTGGAGGACGATGTATTGAATCGGGACGCAATTTGAGTGATCCATCGTCATTAGGTGGCCCTGAACGTTACAATTCACTATCAGTTTTTCATCCCATTCTATAATCTAGACTCACAGCAAAACGGCCATAAGGTGCCCGAGGCAGCAATTGTCCCATGGAGTCAAGTCGGCTAGTGGACGATGTACTGAATCGGGACGCAATTTGTGTGGTCCATCGTCATTAGGTGGCCCTGAATGTTACAAATCACTATCAGTTTTTCGTCCGATTCGAAAATCTTTGACTCACAGCAGAACGGCCATAAGGTGCACGAGGCAGCAATAGACGCATGGAGACAAGTCTGCTGGAGGACGATGTATTGAATCGGGACGCAATTTGAGTGTTCCATCGTCATTAGGAGGCCCTGAACGTTACAATTCACTATCAGTTTTTCGTCCGATTTGAAAATCTTTGAGTCACAGCAGGCCTGCCATAAGGTGACCGAGGCAGCAATAGACCCATGGAGACAAGTCTGCTGGAGGACGATGTATTGAATCAGGACGCAATTTGAGTGATCCATCGTCATTAGGTGGCGCTGAACGTTACAATTCACTATCAGTTTTTCGTCCCATTCGATAATCTAGACTCACAGCAGAACGGCCATAAGGTGCCCGAGGCAGCAATAGACCCATGGAGACAAGTCGGCTGGGGACGATGTATTGAATCGGGACGCAATTTGAGTGATCCATCGTCATTAGGTGGCCCTGAACGTTACAATTCACTATCAGTTTTTCATCCCATTCTATAATCTAGACTCACAGCTGCCCGAGGCAGCAATAGTCCCATGGAGTCAAGTCGGCTAGTGGACGATGTACTGAATCGGGACGCAATTTGTGTGGTCCATCGTCATTAGGTGGCCCTGAATCTTACAAATCACTACCAATTTTTCGTCCGATTCGAAAATCTTTGACACAGCAGAACGGCCATAAGGTGCCCGAGGCAGCAATCGACCCATGGAGACAAATCTGCTGGAGGACGATGTATTGAATCGGGACGCAATTTGAGTGATCCATCGTCATTAGGTGGCCCTTAACGTTACAATTCACTATCAGTTTCTCGTCCCATTCGATAATCTAGATTCACAGCAGAACGGCCATAAGGTGCCCGAGGCAGCAATCGACCCATGGAGACAAGTCTGCTGGAGGACGATGTATTGAATCGGGACGCAATTTGAGAGATCCATCGTCATTCGGTGGCCCTGAAAGTTACAATTCACTATCAGTTTTTCGTCCGATTCGGAAATCTTTGACTCACAGCAGAACGGCCATAAGGTGCCCGATGCAGCAATAGACCCATGAAGTCAAGTCTGCTGGAGGACGATGTATTGAATCAGGACGCAATTTGGGTGTTCCATCGTCATTAGGTGGCCCTGAACGTTGCAATTCACTATCAGTTTTTCGTCCCATTCGATAATCTAGACTCACAGCAGAACGGCCATAAGGTGCCCGAGGCACCAATAGACCCATGGAGACAAGTCGGCTGGGGACGATGTATTGAATCGGGACGCAATTTGAGTGATCCATCGTCATTAGGTGGACCTGAACGTTACAATTCACTATCAGTTTTTCGTCCCATTCGATAATCTAGATTCACAGCAGAACGGCCATAAGGTGCCCGAGGCAGCAATAGACCCATGGAGTCAACCTGGCTGGAGGACGATGTATTGAATCGGGACGCAATTTGAGTGTTCCATCGTCATTAGGAGGCCCTGAATGTTACAATTCACTATCAGTTTTTCATCCCATTCTATAATCTAGACTCACAGCTGCCCGAGGCAGCAATAGTCCCATGGAGTCAAGTCGGCTAGTGGACGATGTACTGAATCGGGACGCAATTTGTGTGGTCCATCGTCATTAGGTGGCCCTGAATGTTACAATTCACTATCAGTTTTTCGTCCCATTCGATAATCTAGACTCACAGCAGAACGGCCATAAGGTGCCCGAGGCAGCAATAGTCCCATGGAGTCAAGTCTGCTAGTGGACGATGTACTGAATCGGGACGCAATTTGTGTGGTCCATCGTCATTAGGTGGCCCTGAGTGTTACAAATCACTATCAGTTTTTCGTCCGATTCGAAAATCTTTGACTCACAGCAGAACGGCCATAAAGTGCCCGAGGCAGCAATCGACCCATGGAGACAAGTCTGCTGGAGGACGATGTATTGAATCGGGACTCAATTTGAGTGATCCATCGTCATTAGGTGGCCCTGAAAGTTACAATTCACTATCAGTTTTTCGTCCCATTCGATAATCTAGACTCACAGCAGAATGGCCATAAGGTGCCCGAGGCAGCAATAGACCCATGGAGACAAGTCGGCTGGGGACGATGTATCGAATCAGGACGCAATTTGAGTGATCCATCGTCATTAGGTGGCCCTGAACGTTACAATTCACTATCATTTTTTCGTCCCATTCGATAATCTAGACTCACAGCAGAACGGCCATAAGGTGCCCGAGGCAGCAATAGACCCATGGAGACAAGTCGGCTGGGGACGATGTATTGAATCGGGACGCAATTTGAGTGATCCATCGTCATTAGGTGGACCTGAACGTTACAATTCACTATCAGTTTTTCGTCCCATTCGATAATCTAGATTCACAGCAGAACGGCCATAAGGTGCCCGAGGCAGCAATAGACCCATGGAGTCAACCTGGCTGGAGGACGATGTATTGAATCGGGACGCAATTTGAGTGTTCCATCGTCATTAGGAGGCCCTGAATGTTACAATTCACTATCAGTTTTTCATCCCATTCTATAATCTAGACTCACAGCTGCCCGAGGCAGCAATAGTCCCATGGAGTCAAGTCGGCTAGTGGACGATGTACTGAATCGGGACGCAATTTGTGTGGTCCATCGTCATTAGGTGGCCCTGAATGTTACAATTCACTATCAGTTTTTCGTCCCATTCGATAATCTAGACTCACAGCAGAACGGCCATAAGGTGCCCGAGGCAGCAATAGTCCCATGGAGTCAAGTCTGCTAGTGGACGATGTACTGAATCGGGACGCAATTTGTGTGGTCCATCGTCATTAGGTGGCCCTGAGTGTTACAAATCACTATCAGTTTTTCGTCCGATTCGAAAATCTTTGACTCACAGCAGAACGGCCATAAAGTGCCCGAGGCAGCAATCGACCCATGGAGACAAGTCTGCTGGAGGACGATGTATTGAATCGGGACTCAATTTGAGTGATCCATCGTCATTAGGTGGCCCTGAAAGTTACAATTCACTATCAGTTTTTCGTCCCATTCGATAATCTAGACTCACAGCAGAATGGCCATAAGGTGCCCGAGGCAGCAATAGACCCATGGAGACAAGTCGGCTGGGGACGATGTATCGAATCAGGACGCAATTTGAGTGATCCATCGTCATTAGGTGGCCCTGAACGTTACAATTCACTATCATTTTTTCGTCCCATTCGATAATCTAGACTCACAGCAGAACGGCCATAAGGTGCCCGAGGCAGCAATAGACCCATGGAGACAAGTCGGCTGGGGACGATGTATTGAATCGGGACGCAATTTGAGTGATCCATCGTCATTAGGTGGCCCTTAACGTTACAATTCACTACCAGTTTTTCGTCCCATTCGATAATCTAGATTCACAGCAGAACGGCCATAAGGTGCCCGAGGCAGCAATAGACCCATGGAGTCAACTCGGCTGGAGGACAATGTATTGAATCGGGATGCAATTTGCGTGGTCCATCGTCATTAGGTGGCCCTGAATGTCACAATTCACTATCAGTTTTTCGTCCGATTCGAAAATCTTTGACTCACAGCAGAACGGCCATTAGGTGCCAGAGGCAGCAATCGACCCATGGAGACAAGTCTGCTGGAGGACGATGTATTGAATCGGGACGCAATTTGAGTGATCCATCGTCATTAGGAGGCCCTGAACGTTACAATTCACTATCAGTTTTTCATCCCATTCTATAATCTAGACTCACAGCTGCCCGAGGCAACAATAGTCCCATGGAGTCAAGTCGGCTAGTGGACGATGTATTGAATGGGGACGCAATTTGAGTGATCCATCGTCATTAGGTGGCCCTTAACGTTACAATTCACTATCAGTTTTTCATCCCATTCTATAATTAAGACTCACAGCTGCCCGAGGCAGCAATAGTCCCATGGAGTCAAGTCGGCTAGTGGACGATGTATTGAATCGGGACGCAATTTGAGTGATCCATCGTCATTAGGTGGAACTGAACGTTACAATTCACTATCAGTTTTTCGTCCGATTCGAAAATATTTGACTCACAGCAGAACGGCCATAAGGTGCCCGAGGCAGCAATAGACGCATGGAGACAAGTCTGCTGGAGGACGATGTATTGAATCGGGACGCAATTTGAGTGTTCCATCGTCATTAGGAGGCCCTGAACGTTACAATTCACTATCAGTTTTTCGTCCGATTCGAAAATCTTTGAGTCACAGCAGGCCTGCCATAAGGTGCCCGAGGCAGCAATAGACCCATGGAGACAAGTCTGCTGGAGGACGATGTATTGAATCGGGACGCAGTTTGAGTGATCCATCGTCATTAGGTGGCCCTGAACGTTACAATTCACTAACAGTTTTTCATCCCATTCTATAATCTAGACTCACAGCTGCCCGAGGCAGCAATAGTCCCATGGAGTCAAGTCGGCTAGTGGACGATGTACTGAATCGGGACGCAATTTGTGTGGTCCATCGTCATTAGGTGGCCCTGAATGTTACAAATCACTATCAGTTTTTCGTCCGATTCGAAAATCTTTGACACAGCAGTACGGCCCTAAGGTGCCCGAGGCAGCAATCGACCCATGGAGACAAGTCTGCTGGAGGACGATGTATTGAATCGGGACGCAATTTGAGTGATCCATCGTCATTAGGTGGCCCTGAAAGTTACAATTCACTATCAGTTTTTCTTCCGATTCGAAAATCTTTGACTCACAGCAGAACGGCCATAAGGTGCCCGAGGCAGCAATAGACCCATGAGGTAAAGTCTGCTGGAGGACGATGTATTGAATCAGGACGCAATTTGAATGATCCATCGTCATTAGGTGGCCCTGAACGTTACAATTCACTATCAGTTTTTCGTCCCATTCGATAATCTAGACTCACAGCAGAACGGCCATTAGGTGCCCGAGGCAGCAATAGACATATGGAGACAAGTCGGCTGGGGACGATTTATTGAATCGAGAAGCAAATTGAGTGATCCATCGTCATTAGGTGGACCTGAACGTTACAATTCACTATCAGTTTTCGTCCCATTCGATAATCTAGATTCACAGCAGAACGGCCATAAGGTGCCCGAGGCAGCAATAGACCCATGGAGTCAACTCGGCTGGAGGACGATGTATTGAATCGGGACGCAATTTGCGTGGTCCATCGTCATTAGGTGGCCCTGAATGTTACAATTCACTATCAGTTTTTCGTCCGATTCGAAAATCTTTGACTCACAGCAGAACGGCCATAAGGTGCACGAGGCAGCAATAGACGCATGGAGACAAGTCTGCTGGAGGACGATGTATTGAATCGGGACGCAATTTGAGTGTTCCATCGTCATTAGGAGGCCCTGAACGTTACAATTCACTATCAGTTTTTCGTCCGATTCGAAAATCTTTGAGTCACAGCAGGCCTGCCATAAGGTGACCGAGGCAGCAATAGACCCATGGAGACAAGTCTGCTGGAGGACGATGTATTGAATCAGGACGCAATTTGAGTGATCCATCGTCATTAGGTGGCCCTGAACGTTACAATTCACTATCAGTTTTTCGTCCCATTCGATAATCTAGACTCACAGCAGAACGGCCATAAGGTGCCCGAGGCAGCAATAGACCCATGGAGACAAGTCGGCTGGGGACGATGTATTGAATCGGGACGCAATTTGAGTGATCCATCGTCATTAGGTGGCCCTGAATGTTACAATTCACTATCAGTTTTTCGTCCGATTCGAAAATCTTTGACTCACAGCAGAACGGCCATTAGGTGCCCGAGGCAGCAATCGACCCATGGAGACAAGTCTGCTGGAGGACGATGTATTGAATCGGGACGCAATTTGAGTGTTCCATCGTCATTAGGAGGCCCTGAACGTTACAATTCACTATCAGTTTTTCATCCCATTCTATAATCTAGACTCACAGCTGCCCGAGGCAGCAATAGTCCCATGGAGTCAAGTCGGCTAGTGGACGATGTATTGAATCGGGACGCAATTTGAGTGATCCATCGTCATTAGGTGGCCCTGAACGTTACAATTCACTATCAGTTTTTCATCCCATTCTATAATCTAGACTCACAGCTGCCCGAGGCAGCAATAGGCCCATGGAGTCAAGTCGGCTAGTGGACGATGTACTGAATCGGGACGCAATTTGTGTGGTCCATCGTCATTAGGTGGCCCTGAATGTTACAATTCACTATCAGTTTTTCGTCCGATTCGAAAATCTTTGACACAGCAGTACGGCCCTAAGGTGCCCGAGGCAGCAATCGACCCATGGAGACAAGTCTGCTGGAGGACGATGTATTTAATCGGGACGCAATTTGAGTGATCCATCGTCATTAGGTGGCCCTGAAAGTTACAATTCACTATCAGTTTTTCTTCCGATTCGAAAATCTTTGACTCACAGCAGAACGGCCATAAGGTGCCCGAGGCAGCAATAGACCCATGAAGTAAAGTCTGCTGGAGGACGATGTATTGAATCAGGACGCAATTTGAATGATCCATCGTCATTAGGTGGCCCTGAACGTTACAATTCACTATCAGTTTTTCGTCCCATTCGATAATCTAGACTCACAGCAGAACGGCCATTAGGTGCCCGAGGCAGCAATACACATATGGAGACAAGTCGGCTGGGGACGATTTATTGAATCGAGAAGCAAATTGAGTCATCCATCGTCATTAGGTGGACCTGAACGTTACAATTCACTATCAGTTTTCGTCCCATTCGATAATCTAGATTCACAGCAGAACGGCCATAAGGTGCCCGAGGCAGCAATAGACCCATGGAGTCAACTCGGCTGGAGGACGATGTATTGAATCGGGACGCAATTTGCGTGGTCCATCGTCATTAAGTGGCCCTGAATGTTACAATTCACTATCAGTTTTTCGTCCGATTTGAAAATCTTTGACTCACAGCAGAACGGCCATAAGGTGCACGAGGCAGCAATAGACGCATGGAGACAAGTCTGCTGGAGGACGATGTATTGAATCGGGACGCAATTTGAGTGTTCCATCGTCATTAGGAGGCCCTGAACGTTACAATTCACTAAGAGTTTTTCGTCCGATTCGAAAATCTTTGAGTCACAGCAGGCCTGCCATAAGGTGACCGAGGCAGCAATAGACCCATGGAGACAAGTGTGCAGGAGGACTATGTATTGAATCAGGACGCAATTTGAGTGATCCATCGTCATTAGGTGGCCCTGAACGTTACAATTCACTATCAGTTTTTCGTCCCATTCGATAATCTAGACTCACAGCAGAACGGCCATAAGGTGCCCGAGGCAGCAATAGACCCATGGAGACAAGTCGGCTGGGGACGATGTATTGAATCGGGACGCAATTTGAGTGATCCATCGTCATTAGGTGGCCCTGAATGTTACAATTCACTATCAGTTTTTCGTCCGATTCGAAAATCTTTGACTCACAGCAGAACGGCCATTAGGTGCCCGAGGCAGCAATCGACCCATGGAGACAAGTCTGCTGGAGGACGATGTATTGAATCGGGACGCAATTTGAGTGATCCATCGTCATTAGGAGGCCCTGAACGTTACAATTCACTATCAGTTTTTCATCCCATTCTATAATCTAGACTCACAGCTGCCCGAGGCAGCAATAGTCCCATGGAGTCAAGTCGGCTAGTGGACGATGTATTGAATCGGGACGCAATTTGAGTGATCCATCGTCATTAGGTGGCCCTGAACGTTACAATTCACTATCAGTTTTTCGTCCGATTCGAAAATCTTTGACTCACAGCAGAACGGCCATAAGGTGCCCGAGGCAGCAATAGACGCATGGAGACAAGTCTGCTGGAGGACGATGTATTGAATCGGGACGCAATTTGAGTGATCCATCGTCATTAGGAGGCCCTGAACGTTACAATTCACTATCAGTTTTTCGTCCGATTCGAAAATCTTTGAGTCGCAGCAGGCCTGCCATAAGGTGCCCGAGGCAGCAATAGACCCATGGAGACAAGTCTGCTGGAGGACGATGTATTGAATCGGGACGCAATTTGAGTGATCCATCGTCATTAGGTGGCCCTGAACGTTACAATTCACTATCAGTTTTTCATCCCATTCTATAATCTAGACTCACAGCTGCCCGAGGCAGCAATAGGCCCATGGAGTCAAGTCGGCTAGTGGACGATGTACTGAATCGGGACGCAATTTGTGTGGTCCTTCGTCATTAGGTGGCCCTGAATGTTACAAATCACTATCAGTTTTTCGTCCGATTCGAAAATCTTTGACACAGCAGAACGGCCATAAGGTGCCCGAGGCAGCAATCGACCCATGGAGACAAGTCTGCTGGAGGACGATGTATTGAATCGGGACGCAATTTGAGTGATCCATCGACATTAGGTGGCCCTGAAAGTTACAATTCACTATCAGTTTTTCGTCCGATTCGAAAATCTTTGACTCACAGCAGAACGGCCATAAGGTGCCCGAGGCAGCAATAGACCCATGAAGTCAAGTCTGCTGGAGGACGATGTATTGAATCAGGACGCAATTTGAGTGATCCATCGTCATTAGGTGGCCCTGAACGTTACAATTCACTACCAGTTTTTCGTCCCATACGATAATCTAGACTCACAGCAGAACGGCCATAAGGTGTCCGAGGCAGCAATAGTCCCATGGAGTCAAGTCGGCTAGTGGACGATGTACTGAATCGGGACGCAATTTGTGTGGTCCATCGTCATTAGGTGGCCCTGAATGTTACAAATCACTATCAGTTTTTCGTCCGATTCGAAAATCTTTGACACAGCAGTACGGCCCTAAGGTGCCCGAGGCAGCAATCGACCCATGGAGACAAGTCTGCTGGAGGACGATGTATTTAATCGGGACGCAATTTGAGTGATCCATCGTCATTAGGTGGCCCTGAAAGTTACAATTCACTATCAGTTTTTCTTCCGATTCGAAAATCTTTGACTCACAGCAGAACGGCCATAAGGTGCCCGAGGCAGCAATAGACCCATGAAGTAAAGTCTGCTGGAGGACGATGTATTGAATCAGGACGCAATTTGAATGATCCATCGTCATTAGGTGGCCCTGAACGTTACAATTCACTATCAGTTTTTCGTCCCATTCGATAATCTAGACTCACAGCAGAACGGCCATTAGGTGCCCGAGGCAGCAATACACATATGGAGACAAGTCGGCTGGGGACGATTTATTGAATCGAGAAGCAAATTGAGTCATCCATCGTCATTAGGTGGACCTGAACGTTACAATTCACTATCAGTTTTCGTCCCATTCGATAATCTAGATTCACAGCAGAACGGCCATAAGGTGCCCGAGGCAGCAATAGACCCATGGAGTCAACTCGGCTGGAGGACGATGTATTGAATCGGGACGCAATTTGCGTGGTCCATCGTCATTAGGTGGCCCTGAATGTTACAATTCACTATCAGTTTTTCGTCCGATTCGAAAATCTTTGACTCACAGCAGAACGGCCATAAGGTGCACGAGGCAGCAATAGACGCATGGAGACAAGTCTGCTGGAGGACGATGTATTGAATCGGGACGCAATTTGAGTGTTCCATCGTCATTAGGAGGCCCTGAACGTTACAATTCACTAAGAGTTTTTCGTCCGATTCGAAAATCTTTGAGTCACAGCAGGCCTGCCATAAGGTGACCGAGGCAGCAATAGACCCATGGAGACAAGTGTGCAGGAGGACGATGTATTGAATCAGGACGCAATTTGAGTGATCCATCGTCATTAGGTGGCCCTGAACGTTACAATTCACTATCAGTTTTTCGTCCCATTCGATAATCTAGACTCACAGCAGAACGGCCATAAGGTGCCCGAGGCAGCAATAGACCCATGGAGACAAGTCGGCTGGGGACGATGTATTGAATCGGGACGCAATTTGAGTGATCCATCGTCATTAGGTGGCCCTGAACGTTACAATTCACTATCAGTTTTTCGTCCGATTCGAAAATCTTTGACTCACAGCAGAACGGCCATAAGGTGCCCGAGGCAGCAATAGACGCATGGAGACAAGTCTGCTGGAGGACGATGTATTGAATCGGGACGCAATTTGAGTGATCCATCGTCATTAGGAGGCCCTGAACGTTACAATTCACTATCAGTTTTTCGTCCGATTCGAAAATCTTTGAGTCGCAGCAGGCCTGCCATAAGGTGCCCGAGGCAGCAATAGACCCATGGAGACAAGTCTGCTGGAGGACGATGTATTGAATCGGGACGCAATTTGAGTGATCCATCGTCATTAGGTGGCCCTGAACGTTACAATTCACTATCAGTTTTTCATCCCATTCTATAATCTAGACTCACAGCTGCCCGAGGCAGCAATAGGCCCATGGAGTCAAGTCGGCTAGTGGACGATGTACTGAATCGGGACGCAATTTGTGTGGTCCTTCGTCATTAGGTGGCCCTGAATGTTACAAATCACTATCAGTTTTTCGTCCGATTCGAAAATCTTTGACACAGCAGAACGGCCATAAGGTGCCCGAGGCAGCAATCGACCCATGGAGACAAGTCTGCTGGAGGACGATGTATTGAATCGGGACGCAATTTGAGTGATCCATCGTCATTAGGTGGCCCTGAAAGTTACAATTCACTATCAGTTTTTCGTCCGATTCGAAAATCTTTGACTCACAGCAGAACGGCCATAAGGTGCCCGAGGCAGCAATAGACCCATGAAGTCAAGTCTGCTGGAGGACGATGTATTGAATCAGGACGCAATTTGAGTGATCCATCGTCATTAGGTGGCCCTGAACGTTACAATTCACTACCAGTTTTTCGTCCCATACGATAATCTAGACTCACAGCAGAACGGCCAAAAGGTGTCCGAGGCAGCAATAGTCCCATGGAGTCAAGTCGGCTAGTGGACGATGTACTGAATCGGGACGCAATTTGTGTGGTCCATCGTCATTAGGTGGCCCTGAATGTTACAAATCACTATCAGTTTTTCGTCCGATTCGAAAATCTTTGACTCACAGCAGAACGGCCATAAGGTGCACGAGGCAGCAATAGACGCATGGAGACAAGTCTGCTGGAGGACGATGTATTGAATCGGTACGCAATTTGAGTGTTCCATCGTCATTAGGAGGCCCTGAACGTTACAATTCACTATCAGTTTTTCGTCCGATTCGAAAATCTTTGAGTCACAGCAGGCCTGCCATAAGGTGACCGAGGCAGCAATAGACCCATGGAGACAAGTCTGCTGGAGGACGATGTATTGAATCAGGACGCAATTTGAGTGATCCATCGTCATTAGGTGGCCCTGAACGTTACAATTCACTATCAGTTTTTCATCCCATTCGATAATCTAGACTCACAGCAGAACGGCCATAAGGTGCCCGAGGCAGCAATAGACCCATGGAGACAAGTCGGCTGGGGACGATGTATTGAATCGGGACGCAATTTGAGTGATCCATCGTCATTAGGTGGCCCTGAACGTTACAATTCACTATCAGTTTTTCATCCCATTCTATAATCTAGACTCACAGCTGCCCGAGGCAGCAATAGTCCCATGGAGTCAAGTCGGCTAGTGGACGATGTACTGAATCGGGACGCAATTTGTGTGGTCCATCGTCATTAGGTGGCCCTGAATGTTACAAATCACTATCAGTTTTTCGTCCGATTCGAAAATCTTTGACACAGCAGAACGGCCATAAGGTGCCCGAGGCAGCAATCGACCCATGGAGACAAGTCTGCTGGAGGACGATGTATTGAATCGGGACGCAATCTGAGTGATCCATCGTCATTAGGTGGCCCCTTAACGTTACAATTCACTATCAGTTTCTCGTCCCATTCGATAATCTAGATTCACAGCAGAACGGCCATAAGGTGCCCGAGGCAGCAATCGACCCATGGAGACAAGTCTGCTGGAGGACGATGTATTGAATCGGGACGCAATTTGAGTGATCCATCGTCATTAGGTGGCCCTGAAAGTTACAATTCACTATCAGTTTTTCGTCCGATTCGGAAATCTTTGACTCACAGCAGAACGGCCATAAGGTTCCCGAGGCAGCAATAGACCCATGAAGTCAAGTCTGCTGGAGGACGATGTATTGAATCAGGACGCAATTTGAGTGTTCCATCGTCATTAGGTGGCCCTGAACGTTGCAATTCACTATCAGTTTTTCGTCCCATTCGATAATCTAGACTCACAGCAGAACGGCCATAAGGTGCCCGAGGCAGCAATAGAACCATGGAGACAAGTCGGCTGGGGACGATGTATTGAATCGGGACGCAATTTGAGTGATCCATCGTCATTAGGTAGACCTGAACGTTACAATTCAGTATCAGTTTTTCGTCCCATTCGATAATCTAGATTCACAGCAGAACGGCCATTAGGTGCCCGAGGCAGCAATAGACCCCTGGAGTCAACTCGGCTGGAGGACGATGTATTGAATCGGGACGAAATTTGAGTGTTCCATCGTCATTAGGAGGCCCTGAATGTTACAATTCACTATCAGTTATTCATCCCATTCTATAATCTAGACTCACAGCTGCCCGAGGCAGCAATAGTCCCATGGAGTCAAGTCGGCTAGTGGACGATGTACTGAATCGGGACGCAATTTGTGTGGTCCATCGTTATTAGGTGTCCCTGAATGTTACAATTCACTATCAGTTTTTCGTCCCATTCGATAATCTAGACTCACAGCAGAACGGCCATAAGGTGCCCGAGGCAGCAATAGACCCATGGAGTCAAGTCGGCTAGTGGACGATGTACTGAATCGGGACGCAATTTGTGTGGTCCATCGTCATTAGGTGGCCCTGAATGTTACAAATCACTATCAGTTTTTCGTCCGATTCGAAAATCTTTGACTCACAGCAGAACGGCCATAAGGTGCCCGAGGCAGCAATCGACCCATGGAGACAAGTCTGCTGGAGGACGATGTATTGAATCGGGACGCAATTTGAGTGATCCATCGTCATTAGGTGGCCCTGAAAGTTACAATTCACTATCAGTTTTTCGTCCCATTCGCTATCAGGACGCAATTTGAGTGATCCATCGTCATTAGGTGGCCCTTAACGTTACAATTCACTATCAGTTTTTCGTCCCATTCGATAATCTAGATTCACAGCAGAACGGCCATAAGGTGCCCGAGGCAGCAATAGACCCATGGAGTCAACTCGGCTGGAGGACAATGTATTGAATCGGGACGCATTTTGCGTGTCCATCGTCATTAGGTGGCCCCTAACGTTACAATTCACTATCAGTTTTTCGTCCGATTCGAAAATCTTTGAGTCACAGCAGGCCTGCCATAAGGTGCCCGAGGCAGCAATAGACCCATGGAGACAAGTCTGCTGGAGGACGATGTATTGAATCGGGACGCAATTTGAGTGATCCATCGTCATTAGGTGGCCCTGAACGTTACAATTCACTATCAGTTTTTCATCACATTCTATAATCTAGACTCACAGCAGAACGGCCATAAGGTGCCCGAGGCAGCAATAGTCCCATGGAGTCAAGTCGGCTAGTGGACGATGTACTGAATCGGGACGCAATTTGTGTGGTCCATCGTCAATAGGTGGCCCTGAATGTTACAAATCACTATCAGTTTTTCGTCCGATTCGAAAATCTTTGACTCACAGCAGAACGGCCATAAGGTGCCCGAGGCAGCAATCGACCCATGGAGACAAGTCTGCTGGAGGACGATGTATTGAATCGGGACGCAATTTGAGTGATCCATCGTCATTAGGTGGCCCTGAAAGTTACAATTCACTATCAGTTTTTCGTCCCATTCGCTATCAGGACGCAATTTGAGTGATCCATCGTCATTAGGTGGCCCTTAACGTTACAATTCACTATCAGTTTTTCGTCCCATTCGATAATCTAGATTCACAGCAGAACGGCCATAAGGTGCCCGAGGCAGCAATAGACCCATGGAGTCAACTCGGCTGGAGGACAATGTATTGAATCGGGACGCATTTTGCGTGTCCATCGTCATTAGGTGGCCCCTAACGTTACAATTCACTATCAGTTTTTCGTCCGATTCGAAAATCTATGAGTCACAGCAGGCCTGCCATAAGGTGCCCGAGGCAGCAATAGACCCATGGAGACAAGTCTGCTGGAGGACCATGTATTGAATCGGGACGCAATTTGAGTGATCCATCGTCATTAGGTGGCCCTGAACGTTACAATTCACTATCAGTTTTTCATCACATTCTATAATTTAGCACTCTAAGCGCCAAGCCCGTAAAATTTACGGGCCTGGGATCGCGCGAAAATCACCAAGCCCGTAAAATTTACGGGCCGCTACATTTAATTTCATTCAAAACACTGCAACGTTATTTCTACGGGTTTGGCCAGCGCTATACGTTTTTCAGATGTTTATTAACAAAATGCGTCCATAGATGTCACGGCAGCGCTGTAATTCATGTTAAAACTTATCTTTGCGTTCTCAGTCTGTATATCATTCAGTTGTTTGTCATCATGTTTCGGCGCGGTTTATCAGACGCAGAAATTGCGGATTTGATCAATCATAGCGACACTCTGGATAATGTAGAGAGTGATTCAGACGATTCTGAATGCAATGGTGTGTTTGAAGGTACGTATTTCCGAATTTTCCACGTAATTGTGCAGTACGCACATATCTGTTGAACATGTGTAAACGATGTATGTAGTTACACATAATGTGATATTCTTTTTAGAAGACGAGATTGATGACAGTTTGTCTTCAGATGAAGACGAGAATGATGTTGAAGGTGTTGCTTCAAATCCAGCAGCTGTGCCGTATCCGAAAGACAGTGAGTGGACTGCAGTTGACACCTACCGACCTCTGCCTGTCAACACGACACCCAGGCAGATACTAGTGGATATTGATGAGTCGAGTACTGTACTGGATTGCAGTAAAGTGTTCCTTACTGACAGTGACGTAAATGAACTCAAGAGACAGACAAATTTGTATGCATCACAGACAATACAGAAGAAAAGAAGAGGAAATAATCTGAAGCCCCATTCAGTTTTGAGTTCGTGGAAGCCAGTGACTATAAGTGAGATGAGGCGTTTCTTGGGTATTATTTTCCACATGTGTGTTTCGAAAAAGCCCAAAATTGCGGACCATTGGAGCACTAATCCTGTTCTTAGTTGTAACTTTTGTCCCCATGTCATGAGCCGTTTGCGTTTCACTCAGATACTGTCATGCTTGCATCTTGTTGACAATTCAAATCAGAAAAAACCAGGCGAAGATGGATTTCATCCACTTTACAAAGTTTTGCCATATTATAATAATTTGAAGGAGCGATGTATCCAGGCATATCGTCCCTCAGAAAAAGTGACAATTGATGAAGGAATTTGCCCATTTCGAGGTCGTGTGAGTTTCCGTGTTTACATGCAAAATAAGCCTCATAAGTATGGACTGAAAGTATATGCTGTTGCTGAAGCCAGTAGTGGCTATGTTGTAAATTTTGAAGTTTATGCTGGTAAGCATATTGTTGACAATTCTTCGTCTGCGGTTATTTTGCGATTGTTGTCTGACAGCAGCTTGCTGAACAAAGGCCACACTGTGTATTTAGATCGATTTTATTCCAGTCCAGAGCTATTTCAGCAACTGGCAGAGAAAGGCACTGGAGCTGTTGGTACTGTGAACAAATCCAGGAAAGGATTGCCTAAAGATTTAGTATCTGCTAAGCTGAAAAAGGGCGAAATGTCTTTTCGGCGTAAAGATAATGTATTGGCAATGAAGTGGAAAGATAAGAGAGATGTGTATACATTGTCTACAAGGCATCAAGCAACATTTGGTACGCATACTAAGAGAAATGGGTCTGTAGTATTGAAACCACTTCAGGTACTTGATTACAACCTCAATAAAATTGGAGTGGATATTGGAGACCAACGCCTGCAGTACAATCCGTTCCAGCACAGAACTGTGAAATGGTGGCGAAAATTATATTTCCATTTGCTGCTTATGGGAGTATCAAATGCATTTTGGCTGTACAATGCAGTGCACAGGAAGAAAATTACAATAACAGACTTTATAACAGTGCTTGCAGTTCAGCTTGTTGAAGACGACACACTTGAATTCATTCCAAGAAATGAAGGAACTGTAGGTCGGCTAACAAAGAGACATTTTTTGCAGCACATACCTGCAACTACTAAGAAGTATGCTGCTCGTGTGTGTCACGTGTGCAGTTCCAGGAGCAAGAAACAGAGTGGCAAGGCTTCTCGCAAAGAGACACGATACGAATGTGAACAGTGTGGCGTTGCACTCTGCCTGGAACCTTGCTTTAAAATTTTCCACACTAAAAAACAATATGATTCTGTGTGAAATTTATATGTAATACTGTATACTATCAGAAACATGTAATGTAGTGCCACAATTTTGGTTAAAAATAAATCACAATTGTATTCCCTTATTCGTATGACTTTTTCTAAATTCTTAATACATCTAAGTGATTTCTATAACTGTACCTTAAAGCTGTGCATTGTAAAGTAGTTTCTTTCACTCAGAATTAAAGTAGAAATGTGCAGCTTCAAGATGGTACCAAATTTGCCACAATCCAAACAGTAGATTTGATGCAGTAATTTTTTTAATATTGGTAAAATTGCCCGGTTTCTAGGGACGGGTGCATAAAATAGGCCTGGTACAGAGAGTGCTAGACTCACAGCAGAACGGCCATAAGGTGCCCGAGGCAGCAATAGTCCCATGGAGTCAAGTCGGCTAGTGGACGATGTACTGAATCGGGACGCAATTTGTGTGGTCCATCGTCATTAGGTGGCCCTGAATGTTACAAATCACTATCAGTTTTTCGTCCGATTCGAAAATCTTTGACTCACAGCAGAACGGCCATAAGGTGCCCGAGGCAGCAATCGACCCATGGAGACAAGTCTGCTGGAGGACGATGTATTGAATCGGGACGCAATTTGAGTGATCCATCGTCATTAGGTGGCCCTGAAAGTTACAATTCACTATCAGTTTTTCGTCCGATTCGAAAATCTTTGACTCACAGCAGAACGGCCATAAGGTGCCCGAGGCAGCAATAGACCCATGAAGTCAAGTCTGCTGGAGGACGATGTTTTGAATCGGGACGCAATTTGAGTGTTCTATCGTCATTAGGTGGCCCTGAACGTTACAATTCACTATCAGTTTTTCGTCCCATTCGATAATCTAGACTCACAGCAGAACGGCCATAAGGTGCCCGAGGCAGCAATAGACCCATGGAGACAAGTCGGCTGGGGACGATGTATTGAATCGGGACGCAATTTGAGTGATCCATCGTCATTAGGTGGCCCTGAACGTTACAATTCACTATCAGTTTTTCGTCCCATTCGATAATCTAGATTCACAGCAATAGACCCATGGAGTCAACTCGGCTGGAGGACGATGTCTTGAATCGGGACGCAATTTGCGTGGTCCATCGTCATTAGGTGGCCCTGAATGTTACAATTCACTATCAGTTTTTCGTCCGATTCGAAAATCTTTGACTCACAGCAGAACGGCCATAAGGTGCCCGAGGCAGCAATAGACGCATGGAGACAAGTCTGCTGGAGGACGATGTATTGAATCGGGACGCAATTAGAGTGTTCCATCGTCATTAGGAGGCCCTGAACGTTACTATTCACTATCAGTTTTTCGTCCGATTGGAAAATCTTTTGAGTCACAGCAGGCCTGCCATAAGGTGACCGAGGCAGCAATACACCCATGGAGACAAGTCTGCTGGAGGACGATGTATTGAATCGGGATGCAATTTGAGTGATCCATCGGCATTAGGTGGCCCTGAACGTTACAATTCACTATCAGTTTTTCATCCCATTCTATAATCTAGACTCACAGCTGCCCGAGGCAGCAATAGTCCCATGGAGTCAAGTCGGCTAGTGGACGATGTACTGAATCGGAACGCAATTTGTGTGGTCCATCGTCATTAGGTGGCCCTGAATGTTACAAATCACTATCAGTTTTTCGTCCGATTCGAAAATCTTTGACACAGCAGAACGGCCATTAGGTGCCCGAGGCAGCAATCGACCCATGGAGACAAGTCTGCTGGAGGACGATGTATTGAATCCGGACGCAATTTGAGTGATCCATCGTCATTAGGTGGCCCTTAACGTTACAATTCACTATCAGTTTCTCGTCCCATTCGATAATCTAGATTCACAGCAGAACGGCCATAAGGTGCCCGAGGCAGCAATCGACCCATGGAGACAAGTCTGCTGGAGGACGATGTATTGAATCGGGACGCAATTTGAGTGATCCATCGTCATTAGGTGGCCCTGAAAGTTACAATTCACTATCAGTTTTTCGTCCGATTCGAAAATCTTTGACTCACAGCAGAACGGCCATAAGGTGCCCGAGGCAGCAATAGACCCATGAAGTCAAGTCTGCTGGAGGACGATGTTTTGAATCGGGACGCAATTTGAGTGTTCTATCGTCATTAGGTGGCCCTGAACGTTACAATTCACTATCAGTTTTTCGTCCCATTCGATAATCTAGACTCACAGCAGAACGGCCATAAGGTGCCCGAGGCAGCAATAGACCCATGGAGACAAGTCGGCTGGGGACGATGTATTGAATCGGGACGCAATTTGAGTGATCCATCGTCATTAGGTGGCCCTGAACGTTACAATTCACTATCAGTTTTTCGTCCCATTCGATAATCTAGATTCACAGCAATAGACCCATGGAGTCAACTCGGCTGGAGGACGATGTCTTGAATCGGGACGCAATTTGCGTGGTCCATCGTCATTAGGTGGCCCTGAATGTTTTAATTCACTATCAGTTTTTCGTCCGATTCGAAAATCTTTGACTCACAGCAGAACGGCCATAAGGTGCCCGAGGCAGCAATAGACGCATGGAGACAAGTCTGCTGGAGGACGATGTATTGAATCGGGACGCAATTAGAGTGTTCCATCGTCATTAGGAGGCCCTGAACGTTACTATTCACTATCAGTTTTTCGTCCGATTGGAAAATCTTTTGAGTCACAGCAGGCCTGCCATAAGGTGACCGAGGCAGCAATAGACCCATGGAGACAAGTCTGCTGGAGGACGATGTATTGAATCGGGATGCAATTTGAGTGATCCATCGGCATTAGGTGGCCCTGAACGTTACAATTCACTATCAGTTTTTCATCCCATTCTATAATCTAGACTCACAGCTGCCCGAGGCAGCAATAGTCCCATGGAGTCAAGTCGGCTAGTGGACGATGTACTGAATCGGAACGCAATTTGTGTGGTCCATCGTCATTAGGTGGCCCTGAATGTTACAAATCACTATCAGTTATTCGTCCGATTCGAAAATCTTTGACACAGCAGAACGGCCATTAGGTGCCCGAGGCAGCAATCGACCCATGGAGACAAGTCTGCTGGAGGACGATGTATTGAATCCGGACGCAATTTGAGTGATCCATCGTCATTAGGTGGCCCTTAACGTTACAATTCACTATCAGTTTCTCGTCCCATTCGATAATCTAGATTCACAGCAGAACGGCCATAAGGTGCCCGAGGCAGCAATCGACCCATGGAGACAAGTCTGCTGGAGGACGATGTATTGAATCGGGACGCAATTTGAGTGATCCATCGTCATTAGGTGGCCCTGAAAGTTACAATTCACTATCAGTTTTTCGTCCGATTCGGAAATCTTTGACTCACAGCAGAACGGCCATAAGGTGCCCGAGGCAGCAATAGACCCATGAAGTCAAGTCTGCTGGAGGACGATGTATTGAATCAGGACGCAATTTGAGTGTTCCATCGTCATTAGGTGGCCCTGAACGTTGCAATTCACTATCAGTTTTTCGTCCCATTCGATAATCTAGACTCACAGCAGAACGGCCATAAGGTGCCCGAGGCAGCAATAGACCCATGGAGACAAGTCGGCTGGGGACGATGTATTGAATCGGGACGCAATTTGAGTGATCCATCGTCATTAGGTAGACCTGAACGTTACAATTCAGTATCAGTTTTTCGTCCCATTCGATAATCTAGATTCACAGCAGAACGGCCATAAGGTGCCCGAGGCAGCAATAGACCCACGGAGTCAACTCGGCTGGAGGACGATGTATTGAATCGGGACGCAATTTGAGTGTTCCATCGTCATTAGGAGGCCCTGAATGTTACAATTCACTATCAGTTTTTCATCCCATTCTATAATCTAGACTCACAGCTGCCCGAGGCAGCAATAGTCCTATGGAGTCAAGTCGGCTAGTGGACGATGTACTGAATCGGGACGCAATTTGTGTGGTCCATCGTTATTAGGTGGCCCTGAATGTTACAATTCACTATCAGTTTTTCGTCCCATTCGATAATCTAGACTCACAGCAGAACGGCCATAAGGTGCCCGAGGCAGCAATAGTCCCATGGAGTCAAGTCGGCTAGTGGACGATGTACTGAATCGGGACGCAATTTGTGTGGTCCATCGTCATTAGGTGGCCCTGAATGTTACAAATCACTATCACTTTTTCGTCCGATTCGAAAATCTTTGACTCACAGCAGAACGGCCATAAGGTGCCCGAGGCAGCAATAGACCCATGGAGACAAGTCTGCTGGAGGACGATGTATTGAATCGGGACGCAATTTGAGTGATCCATCGTCATTAGGTGGCCCTGAAAGTTACAATTCACTATCAGCTTTTCGTCCGATTCGGAAATCTTTGAGTCACAGCAGGCCTGCCATAAGGTGCCCGAGGCAGCAATAGACCCATGGAGACAAGTCTGCTGGAGGACGATGTATTGAATCGGGACGCAATTTGAGTGATCCATCGTCATTAGGTGGCCCTGAAAGTTACAATTCACTATCAGTTATTCGTCCCATTCGCTATCAGGACGCAATTTGAGTGATCCATCGTCATTAGGTGGCCCTTAACGTTACAATTCACTATCAGTTTTTCGTCCCATTCGATAATCTAGATTCACAGCAGAACGGCCATAAGGTGCCCGAGGCAGCAATAGACCCATGGAGTCAACTCGACTGGAGGACAATGTATTGAATCGGGATGCAATTTGCGTGGTCCATCGTCATTAGGTGGCCCTGAATGTTACAATTCACTATCAGTTTTTCGTCCGATTCGAAAATCTTTGACTCACAGCAGAACGGCCATTAGGTGCCCGAGGCAGCAATCGACCCATGGAGACAGGCCTGCTGGAGGACGATGTATTGAATCGGGACGCAATTTGAGTGATCCATCGTCATTAGTAGGCCCTGAACGTTACAATTCACTTTCAGTTTTTCATCCCATTCTATAATCTAGACTCACAGCTGCCCGAGGCAACAATAGTCCTGTGGAGTCAAATCGGCTAGTGGACGATGTATTGAATCGGGACGCAATTTGAGTGATCCATCGTCATTAGGTGGCCCTTAACGTTACAATTCACTATCAGTTTTTCGTCCGATTCGAAAATCTTTGACTCACAGCAGAACGGCCATAAGGTGCCCGAGGCAGCAATAGACGCATGGAGACAAATCTGCTGGAGGACGATGTATTGAATCGGGACGCAATTTGAGTGTTCCATCGTCATTAGGAGGCCCTGAACGTTACAATTCACTATCAGTTTTTCGTCCGATTCGAAAATCTTTGAGTCACAGCAGGCCTGCCATAAGGTGCCCGAGGCAGCAATAGACCCATGGAGACAAGTCTGCTGGAGGACGATGTATTGAATCGGGACGCAATTTGAGTGATCCATCGTCATTAGGTGGCCCTGAAGGTTACAATTCACTATCAGTTTTTCATCCCATTCTATAATCTAGACTCACAGCTGCCCGAGGCAGCAATAGTCCCATGGAGTCAAGTCGGCTAGTGGACGATGTACTGAATCGGGACGCAATTTGTGTGGTCCATCGTCATTAGGTGGCCCTGAATGTTACAAATCACTATCAATTTTCGTCCGATTCGAAAATCTTTGACACAGCAGTACGGCCATAAGGTGCCCGAGGCAGCAATACACCCATGGAGACAAGTCTGCTGGAGGACGATGTATTGAATCGGGACGCAATTTGAGTGATCCATCGTCATTAGGTGGCCCTGAAAATTCGAAAATCTTTGACTCACAGCAGAACGGCCATAAGGTGCACGAGGCAGCAATAGACGCATGGAGACAAGTCTGCTGGAGGACGATGTATTGAATCGGGACGCAATTTGAGTGTTCCATCGTTATTAGGAGGCCCTGAACGTTACAATTCACTATCAGTTTTTCATCCCATTATATAATCTAGACTCACAGCTGCCCGAGGCAGCAATAGTCCCATGGAGTCAAGTCGGCTAGTGGACGATGTACTGAATCGGGACGCAATTTGTGTGGTCCTTCGTCATTAGGTGGCCCTGAATGTTACAAATCACTATCAGTTTTTCGTCCGATTCCAAAATCTTTGACACAGCAGAACGGCCTTAAGGTGCCCGAGAAAGCAATCGACCCATGGAGACAAGTCTGCTGGAGGACGATGTATTGAATCGGGACGCAATTTGAGTGATCCATCGTCATTAGGTGGCCCTGAAAGTTACAATTCACCATCAGTTTTTCGTCCGATTCGAAAATCTTTGACTCACAGCAGAACGGCCATAAGGTGCCCGAGGCAGCAATAGACCCATGAAGTCAAGTCTGCTGGAGGACGATGTATTGAATCATGACGCAATTTGAGTGATCCATCGTCATTAGGTGGCCCTGAACTTACAATTCACTATCAGTTTTTCGTCCCATTCGATAATCTAGACTCACAGCAGAACGGCCATAAGGTGCCCGAGGCAGCAATAGACCCATGGAGACAAGTCGGCTGGGGACGATGTATTGAATCGGGACGCAATTTGAGTGATCCATCGTCATTAGGTGGCCCTTAACGTTACAATTCACTATCAGTTTTTCGTCCCATTCGATAATCTAGATTCACAGCATAACGGCGATAAGGTGCCCGAGGCAGCAATAGACCCATGGAGTCAACTCGGCTGGAGGACAATGTATTGAATCGGGACGCAATTTGCGTGGTCCATCGTCATTAGGTGGACCTGAATGTTACAATTCACTATCAGTTTTTCGTCCGATTCGAAAATCTTTGACTCACAGCAGAACGGCCATTAGGTGCCCGAGGCAGCAATCGACCCATGGAGACAAGTCTGCTGGAGGACGATGTATTGAATCGGGACGCAATTTGAGTGTTCCATCGTCATTAGGAGGCCCTGAACGTTACAATTCACTATCAGTTTTTCGTCCGATTCGAAAATCTTTGAATCACAGCAGGCCTGCCATAAGGTGCCCGAGGCAGCAATAGACCCATGGAGACAAGTCTGCTGGAGGACGATGTATTGAATCGGGACGCAATTTGAGTGATCCATCGTCATTAGGTGGCCCTGAACGTTACAATTCACTATCAGTTTTTCATCCCATTCTATAATCTAGACTCACAGCAGAACGGCCATAAGGTGCCCGAGGCAGCAATAGTCCCATGGAGTCAAGTCGGCTAGTGGACGATGTACTGAATCGGGACGCAATTTGCGTGGTCCATCGTCATTAGGTGGCCCTGAAAGTTACAGTTCACTATCAGTTTTTCGTCCGATTCGAAAATCTTTGACTCACAGCAGAACGGCCATAAGGTGCCCGAGGCAGCAATAGACCCATGAAGTCAAGTCTGCTGGAGGACGATGTATTGAATCAGGACGCAATTTGAGTGATCCATCGTCATTTGGTTGCCCTGAACGTTACACTTCACTATCAGTTTTTCGTCCCATTCGATAATCTAGACTCACAGCAGAACGGCCATAAGGTGCCCGAGGCAGCAATAGACCCATGGAGACAAGTCGGCTGGGGACGATGTATTGATTCGGGACGCAATTTGAGTGATCCATCGTCATTAGGTGGCCCTTAACGTTACAACTCACTATCAGTTTTTCGTCCCATTCGATAATCTAGATTCACAGCAGAACGGCCATAAGGTGCCCGAGGCAGCAATAGACCCATGGAGTCAACTCGGCTGGAGGACAATGTATTGAATCGGGACGCAATTTGCGTGGTCCATCGTCATTAGGTGGCCATGAATGTTACAATTCACTATCAGTTTTTCGTCCGTATCGAAAATCTTCGACTCACAGCAGAACGGGCAATAGGTGCCCGAGGCAGCAATCGACCCATGGAGACATGTCTGCTGGAGGACGATGTATTGAATCGGGACGCAATTTGAGTGATCCATCGTCATTAGGAGACCCTGAACGTTACAATTCACTATCAGATTTTCATCCCATTCTATAATCTAGACTCACAGCTGCCCGAGGCAGCAATAGTCAAATGGAGTCAAGTCGGCTAGTGGATGATGTATTGAATCGGGACGCAATTTGAGTGATCCATCGTCATTAGGTGGCCCTGAACGTTACAATTCACTATCAGTTTTTCGTCCGATTCGAAAATCTTTGACTCACAGCAGAACGGCCATAAGGTGCCCGAGGCAGCAATAGCCGCATGGAGACAAGTCTGCTGGAGGACGATGTATTGAATCGGGACGCAATTTGGGTGTTCCATCGTCATTAGGAGGCCCTGAACGTTACAAATCACTATCAGTTTTTCGTCCGATTCGAAAATCTTTGAGTCACAGCAGGCCTGCCATAAGGTGCCCGAGGCAGCAATAGACCCATGGAGACAAGTCTGCTGGAGGACGATGTATTGAATCGGGACGCAATTTGAGTGATCCATCGTCATTAGGTGGCCCTGAACGTTACAATTCACTATCAGTTTTTCATCCCATTCTATAATCTAGACTCACAGCTGCCCGAGGCAGCAATAGTCCCATGGAGTCAAGTCGGCTAGAGGACGATGTACTGAATCGGGACGCAATTTGTGTGGTCCATCGTCATTAGGAGGCCCTGAATGTTACAAATCACTATCAGTTTTTCGTCCGATTCGAAAATCTTTGACACAGCAGAACGGCCATAAGGTGCCCGAGGCAGCAATCGACCCATGGAGACAAGTCTGCTGGAGGACGATGTATTGAATCGGGACGCAATTTGAGTGATCCATCGTCATTAGGTGGCCCTGAATGTTACAATTCACTGTCAGTTTTTCGTCCGATTCGAAAATCTTTGACTCACAGCAAAACGGCCATTAGGTGCCCGAGGCAGCAATCGACCCATGGAGACAAGTCTGCTGGAGGACGATGTATTGAATCGGGACGCAATTTGAGTGTTCCATCGTCATTAGGAGGCCTTAACGTTACAATTCACTATCAGTTTTTCGTCCCATTCGATAATCTAGACTCACAGCAGAACGGCCATAAGGTGCCCGAGGCAGTAATAGACCCATGGAGTCAAGTCGGCTGGAGGACGATGTATTAAATCGGGACGCAATTTGAGTGATCCATCGTCATTAGGAGGCCCTGAACGTTACAATTCACTATCAGTTTTTCATCCCATTCTATAATCTAGACTCACAGCAGAACGGCCATAAGGTGCCCGACGCAGCAATCGACCCATGGAGACAAGTCTGCTGGAGGACGATGTATTGAATCGGGACGCAATTTGAGTGATCCATCGTCATTAGGTGGCCCTGAAAGTTACAATTCACTATCAGTTTTTCGTCCGATTCGAAAATCTTTGACTCACAGCAGAACGGCCATAAGGTGCCCGAGGCAGAAATCGACCCATGGAGACAAGTCTGCTGGAGGACGATGTATTGAATCGGGACGCAATTTGAGTGATCCATCGTCATTAGGTGGCCTGAAAGTTACAATTCACTATCAGTTTTTCTTCCGATTCGAAAATCTTTGACTCACAGCAGAACGGCCATTAGGTGCCCGAGGCAGCAATAGACGCATGGAGACAAGTCTGCTGGAGGACAATGTATTGAATCGGGACGCAATTTGAGTGTTCCATCGTCATTAGGTGGCCCTGAACGTTACAATTCACTATCAGTTTTTCGTCCGATTCGAAAATTGAGTGACAGCAGAACGGCCATAAGGTGCCCGAGGCAGCAATAGACCCATGGAGACAAGTCTGCTGGAGGACGATGTATTGAATCGGGACGCAATTTGAGTGATCCATCGTCATTAGGTGGCCCTGAACGTTACAATTCACTATCAGTTTTTCATCCCATTCTATAATCTAGACTCACAGCAGAACGGCCATAAGGTGCCCGACGCAGCAATCGACCCATGGAGACAAGTCTGCTGGAGGACGATGTATTGAATCGGGTCGCAATTTGAGTGATCCATCGTCATTAGGTGGCCCTGAAAGTTACAATGCACTATCAGTTTTTCGTCCGATTCGAAAATCTTTGACTCACAGCAGAACGGCAATAAGGTGCCCGAGGCAGCAATAGACCCATGAAGTCAAGTCTACTGGAGGACGATGTATTGAATCAGGACGCAATTTGAGTGATCCATCGTCATTAGGTGGCCCTGAACGTTACAATTCACTATCAGTTTTTCGTCCCATTAGAAAATCTAGACTCACATCAGAACGGCCATAAAGTGCCCGAGGCAGCATTAGACCCATGGAGACAAGTCGGCTGGGGACGATGTATTGAATCGGGACGCAATTTGAGTGATCCATCGTCATTAGGTGGCCCTGATCGTTACAATTCACTATCAGTTTTTCGTCCCATTCGATAATCTAGATTCACAGCAGAACGGCCATAAGGTGCCCGAGGCAGCAATAGACCCATGGAGTCAACTCGGCTGGAGGACGATGTATTGAATCGGGACGCAATTTGCGTGGTCCATCGTCATTAGGTGGCCCTGAATGTTACAATTCACTATCAGTTTTTCGTCCGATTCGAAAATCTTTGACTCACAGCAGAACGGCCATAAGGTGCCCGAGGCAGCAATAGACGCATGGAGACAAGTCTGCTGGAGGACGATGTATTGAATCGGGACGCAATTTGAGTGTTCCATCGTCATTAGGAGGCCCTGAACGTTACAATTCACTATCAGTTTTTCGTCCGATTCGAAAATCTTTGACTCACAGCAGAACGGCCATAAGGTGCCCGAGGCAGCAATAGACCCATGGAGACATGTCGGCTGGTGGACGATGTATTGAATCGGGACGCAATTTGAGTGATCCTGCGTCATTAGGTGGCCCTGAACGTTACAATTCACTATCAGTTTTTCGTCCCATTCGATAATCTAGACTCACAGCAGAACGGCCATAAGGTGCCCGAGGCAGCAATAGACCCATGGAGTCAGGTCGGCTGGAGGACGATGTACTGAATCGGGACGCAATTTGTGTGGTCCATCGTCATTAGGTGGCCCTGAATGTTACAATTCACTATCAGTTTTTCGTCCGATTCGAAAATCTTTGAACACAGCAGAACGGCCATAAGGTGCCCGAGGCAGCAGTAGACCCATGGAGACAAGTCTGCTGGAGGACGATGTATTGAATCGGGACGCAATTTGAGTGTTCCATCGTCATTAGGAGGCCCTGAACGTTACAATTCACTATCAGTTTTTCATCCCATTCTGTAATCTAGACTCACAGCAGTACGGCCATAAGGTGCCCGAGGCAGCAATAGTCCCATGGAGTCAATTCGGCTAATGGACGATGTATTGAATCGGGACGCAATTTGTGTGGTCCATCGTCACTAGGTGGCCCTGAATGTTACAAATCACTATCAGTTTTTCGTCCGATTCGAAAATCTTTGACTCACAGCAGAACGGCCATAAGGTGCCCGAAGCAGCAATCGACCCATGGAGACAAGTCTGCTGGAGGACGATGTATTGAATCGGGACGCAATTTGAGTGATCCATCGTTATTAGGTGGCCCTGAGAGTTACAATTCACTATCAGTTTTTCGTCCGATTCGAAACCCCTTGACTCACAGCAGAACGGCCATAAGGTGCCCGAGGCAGCAATAGACGCATGGAGTCAAGTCTGCTGGAGAACGATGTATTGAATCGGGACGCAATTTGAGTGTTCCATCGTCATTAGGAGGCCCTGAACGTTACAATTCACTATCAGTTTTTCGTCCGATTCGAAAATCTTTGAGTCACAGCAGGACTGCCATAAGGTGCCCGAGGCAGCAATAGACCCATGGGACAAGTCTGCTGGAGGACGATGTATTGATTCGGGACTCAATTTGAGTGATCCATCGTCATTAGGTGGCCCTGAACGTTACAATTCACTATCAGTTTTTCATCCCATTCGATAATCTAGACTCACAGCAGAACGGCCATAAGGTGCCCGAGGCAGCAATAGTCCCATGGAGTCAAGTCGGCTAGTGGACGATGTACTGAATCGGGACGCAACTTGTGTGGTCCATCGTCATTAGGTGGCCCTGAATGTTACAATTCACTATCAGTTTTTCGTCCGATTCGAAAATCTTTGACTCACAGCAGAACGGCCATAAGGTGCCCGAGGCAGCAATCGACCCATGGAGACAAGCCTGCTGGAGGACGATGTATTGATTCGGGACTCAATTTGAGTGATCCATCGTCATTAGGTGGCCCTGAACGTTACAATTCACTATCAGTTTTTCATCCCATTCGATAATCTAGACTCACAGCAGAACGGCCATAAGGTGCCCGAGGCAGCAATAGTCCCATGGAGTCAAGTCGGCTAGTGGACGATGTACTGAATCGGGACGCAACTTGTGTGGTCCATCGTCATTAGGTGGCCCTGAATGTTACAATTCACTATCAGTTTTTCGTCCGATTCGAAAATCTTTGACTCACAGCAGAACGGCCATAAGGTGCCCGAGGCAGCAATCGACCCATGGAGACAAGCCTGCTGGAGGACGATGTATTGATTCGGGACTCAATTTGAGTGATCCATCGTCATTAGGTGGCCCTGAACGTTACAATTCACTATCAGTTTTTCATCCCATTCGATAATCTAGACTCACAGCAGAACGGCCATAAGGTGCCCGAGGCAGCAATAGTCCCATGGAGTCAAGTCGGCTAGTGGACGATGTACTGAATCGGGACGCAACTTGTGTGGTCCATCGTCATTAGGTGGCCCTGAATGTTACAATTCACTATCAGTTTTTCGTCCGATTCGAAAATCTTTGACTCACAGCAGAACGGCCATAAGGTGCCCGAGGCAGCAATCGACCCATGGAGACAAGCCTGCTGGAGGACGATGTATTGATTCGGGACTCAATTTGAGTGATCCATCGTCATTAGGTGGCCCTGAACGTTACAATTCACTATCAGTTTTTCATCCCATTCGATAATCTAGACTCACAGCAGAACGGCCATAAGGTGCCCGAGGCAGCAATAGTCCCATGGAGTCAAGTCGGCTAGTGGACGATGTACTGAATCGGGACGCAACTTGTGTGGTCCATCGTCATTAGGTGGCCCTGAATGTTACAATTCACTATCAGTTTTTCGTCCGATTCGAAAATCTTTGAGTCACAGCAGGCCTGCCATAAGGTGCCCGAGGCAGCAATAGACCCATGGAGACAAGTCTGCAGGAGGACGATGTATTGAATCGGGACGCAATTTGAGTGATCCATCGTCATTAGGTGGCCCTGAACGTTACAATTCACTATCAGTTTTTCATCCCATTCTATAATCTAGACTCACAGCAGAACGGCCATAAGGTGCCCGAGGCAGCAATAGTCCCATGGAGTCAATTCGGCTAATGGACGATGTATTGAATCGGGACGCAATTTGTGTGGTCCATCGTCATTAGGTGGCCCTGAATGTTACAAATCACTATCAGTTTTTCGTCCGATTCGAAAATCTTTGACTCACAGCAGAACGGCCATAAGGTGCCCGAGGCAGCAATCGACCCATGGAGACAAGTCTGCTGGAGGACGATGTATTGAATCGGGACGCAATTTGAGTGATCCATCGTCATTAGGTGGCCCTGAGAGTTACAATTCACTATCAGTTTTTCGTCCGATTCGAAAACCTTTGACTCACAGCAGAACGGCCATAAGGTGCCCGAGGCAGCAATAGACGCATGGAGACAAGTCTGCTGGAGGACGATGTATTGAATCGGGACGCAATTTGAGTGTTCCATCGTCATTAGGAGGCCCTGAACGTTACAATTCACTAACAGTTTTTCGTCCGATTCGAAAATCTTTGACTCACAGCAGAACAGCCATAAGGTGCCCGAGGCAGCAATAGACCCATGGAGACAAGTCTGCTGGAGGACGATGTATTGAATCGGGACGCAATTTGAGTGATCCATCGTCATTAGGTGGCCCTGAACGTTACAATTCACTATCAGTTTTTCGTCCGATTCGAAAATCTTTGAGTCACAGCAGGACTGCCATAAGGTGCCCGAGGCAGCAATAGACCCATGGAGACAAGTCTGCTGGAGGACGATGTATTGATTCGGGACTCAATTTGAGTGATCCATCGTCATTAGGTGGCCCTGAACGTTACAATTCACTATCAGTTTTTCATCCCATTCGATAATCTAGACTCACAGCAGAACGGCCATAAGGTGCCCGAGGCAGCAATAGTCCCATGGAGTCAAGTCGGCTAGTGGACGATGTACTGAATAGGGACGCAACTTGTGTGGTCCATCGTCATTAGGTGGCCCTGAATGTTACAATTCACTATCAGTTTTTCGTCCGATTCGAAAATCTTTGAGTCACAGGAGGCCTGCCATAAGGTGCCCGAGGCAGCAATCGACCCATGGAGACAAGTCTGCTGGAGGACGATGTATTGAATCGGGACGCAATTTGAGTGATCCATCGTCATTAGGTGGCCCTGAGAGTTACAATTCACTATCAGTTTTTCGTCCGATTCGAAAATCTTTGACTCACAGCAGAACGGCCATAAGGTGCCCGAGGCAGCAATAGACGCATGGAGACAAGTCTGCTGGAGGACGATGTATTGAATCGGGACGCAATTTGAGTGATCCATCGTCATTAGGTGGCCCTGAACGTTACAATTCACTATCAGTTTTTCATCCCATTCTATAATCTAGACTCACAGCAGAACGGCCATAAGGTGCCCGAGGCAGCAATAGTCCCATGGAGTCAAGTCTTCTAGTGGACGATGTACTGAATCGGGACTCAATTTGTGTGGTCCATCGTCATTAGGTGGCCCTGATTGTTACAATTCACTATCAGTTTTTCGTCCGATTCGAAAATCTTTGACTCACAGCAGAACGGCCATAAGGTGCCCGAGGCAGCAATCGACCCATGGAGACAAGCCTGCTGGAGGACGATGTATTGATTCGGGACTCAATTTGAGTGATCCATCGTCATTAGGTGGCCCTGAACGTTACAATTCACTATCTGTTTTTCATCCCATTCGATAATCTAGACTCACAGCAGAACGGCCATAAGGTGCCCGAGGCAGCAATAGTCCCATGGAGTCAAGCCGGCTAGTGGACGATGTACTGAATCGGGACGCAACTTGTTTGGTCCATCGTCATTAGGTGGCCCTGAACGTTACAATTCACTATCAGTTTTTCGTCCGATTCGAAAATCTTTGAGTCACAGCAGGCCTGCCATAAGGTGCCCGAGGCAGCAATAGACCCATGGAGACAAGTCTGCAGGAGGACGATGTATTGAATCGGGACGCAATTTGAGTGATCCATCGTCATTAGGTGGCCCTGAACGTTACAATTCACTATCAGTTTTTCATCCCATTCTATAATCTAGACTCACAGCAGAACGGCCATAAGGTGCCCGAGGCAGCAATAGTCCCATGGAGTCAATTCGGCTAATGGACGATGTATTGAATCGGGACGCAATTTGTGTGGTCCATCGTCATTAGGTGGCCCTGAATGTTACGAATCACTATCAGTTTTTCTTCCGATTCGAAAATCTTTGACTCACAGCAGAACGGCCATAAGGTGCCCGAGGCAGCAATCGACCCATGGAGACAAGTCTGCTGGAGGACGATGTATTGAATCGGGACGCAATTTGAGTGATCCATCGTCATTAGGTGGCCCTGAGAGTTACAATTCACTATCAGTTTTTCGTCCGATTCGAAAACCTTTGACTCACAGCAGAACGGCCATAAGGTGCCCGAGGCAGCAATAGACGCATGGAGACAAGTCTGCTGGAGGACGATGTATTGAATCGGGACGCAATTTGAGTGTTCCATCGTCATTAGGAGGCACTGAACGTTACAATTCACTAACAGTTTTTACGTCCGATTCGAAAATCTTTGTGTCACAGCAGGCCTGCCATAAGGTGCCCGAGGCAGCAATAGACCCATGGAGACAAGTCGGCTGGTGGACGATGTATTGAAGCGGGACGCAATTTGAGTGATCCATCGTCATTAGGTGGCCCTGAAAGTTACAATTCACTATCAGTTTTTCGTCCGAATCGAAAATCTTTGACTCACAGCAGAACGGCCATAAGGTGCCCGAGGCAGCAATAGACCCATGGAGACAAGTCTGCTGGAGGACGATGTATTGAATCGGGACGCAATTTGAGTGATCCATCGTCATTAGGTGGCCCTGAACGTTACAATTCACTATCAGTTTTTCGTCCGATTCGAAAATCTTTGAGTCACAGCAGGACTGCCATATGGTGCCCGAGGCAGCAATAGACCCATGGAGACAAGTCTGCTGGAGGACGATGTATTGATTCGGGACTCAATTTGAGTGATCCATCGTCATTAGGTGGCCCTGAACGTTACAATTCACTATCAGTTTTTCATCCCATTCGATAATCTAGACTCACAGCAGAACGGCCATAAGGTGCCCGAGGCAGCAATAGTCCCATGGAGTCAAGTCGGCTAGTGGACGATGTACTGAATCGGGACGCAACTTGTGTGGTCCATCGTCATTAGGTGGCCCTGAATGTTACAATTCACTATCAGTTTTTCGTCTTATTCGAAAATATTTGAGTCACAGCAGGCCTGCCATAAGGTGCCCGAGGCAGCAATAGACCAATGGAGACAAGTCTGCTGGAGGACGATGTATTGAATCGGGACGCAATTTTAGTGAACCATCGTCATTAGGAGGACCTGAACGTTACAATTCACTATCGGTTTTTTGTCCCATTCGATAATCTAGACTCACAGCAGAACGGCCATAAGGTGCCCGAGGCAGCAATAGACCCATGGAGTCAAGTCGGCTGGAGGACGATGTATTGAATCGGGACGCAATTTGAGTGATCCATCGTCATTAGGTGGCCCTGAACGTTACAATTCACTATCAGTTTTTCGTCCGATTCGAAAGTCTTTGACTCACAGCAGAACGGCCATAAGGTGCCCGAGGCAGCAATAGACGCATGGAGACAAGTCTGCTGGAGGACGATGTATTGAATCGGGACGCATTTTGAGTGTTCCATCGTCATTAGGAGTCCCTGAACGTTACAATTCACTATCAGTTTTTCGTCCGATTCGAAAATCTTTGAGTCACAGCAGGACTGCCATAAGGTGCCCGAGGCAGCAATAGACCCATGGAGACAAGTCTGCAGGAGGACGATGTATTGAATCAGGACGCAATTTGAGTGATCCATCGTCATTACGTGGCCCTGAACGTTACAATTCACTATCAGTTTTTCATCCCATTCTATATTCTAGACTCACAGCAGAACGGCCATAAGGTGCCCGAGGCAGCAATAGTCCCATGGAGTCAAGTCGGCTAATGGACGATGTACTGAATCGGGACGCAATTTGTGTGGTCCATCGTCATTAGGTGGCCCTGAATGTTACAATTCACTATCAGTTTTTCGTCCGATTCGAAAATCTTTGACTCACAGCAGAACGGCCATAAGGTGCCCGAGGCAGCAATAGACGCATGGAGACAAGTCTGCTGGAGGACGATGTATTGAATCGGGACGCAATTTGAGTGTTCCATCGTCATTAGGAGGCCCTGAACGTTACAATTCACTATCAGTTTTTCGTCCGATTCGAAAATCTTTGTGTCACAGCAGGCCTGCCATAAGGTGCTCGAGGCAGCAATAGACCCATGGAGACAAGTCTGCTGGAGGACGATGTATTGAATCGGGACGCAATTTGAGTGATCCATCGTCATTAGGTGGCCCTGAACGTTACAATTCACTATCAGTTTTTCATCCCATTCTATAATCTAGACACACAGCAGAACGGCCATAAGGTGCCCGAGGCAGCAATAGTCCCATGGAGTCAAGTCGGCTAGTGGACGATGTACTGAATCGGGACTCAGTTTGTGTGGTCCATCGTCATTAGCTGGCCCTGAATGTTACAATTCACTATCAGTTTTTCGTCCGATTCGAAAATCTTTGACTCACAGCAGAACGGCCATAAGGTGCCCGAGGCAGCAATTGACCCATGGAGACAAGTCTGCTGGAGGACGATGTATTGAATCGGGACGCAATTTGAGTGATCCATCGTCATTAGGTGGCCCTGAACGTTACAATTCACTAACAGTTTTTCATCCCATTCTATAATCTAGACACACAGCAGAACGGCCATAAGGTGCCCGAGGCAGCAATAGTCCCATGGAGTCAAGTCGGCTAGTGGACGATGTATTGAATCGGGACGCAATTTGAGTGATCCATCGTCATTAGGTGGCCCTGAAAGTTGCAATTCACTATCAGTTTTTCGTCCGAATCGAAAATCTTTGACTCACAGCAGAACGGCCATAAGGTGCCCGAGGCAGCAATAGACCCATGGAGACAAGTCTGCTGGAGGACGATGTATTGAATCGGGACGCAATTTGAGTGATCCATCGTCATTAGGTGGCCCTGACCGTTACAATTCACTATCAGTTTTTCGTCCGATTCGAAAATCTTTGAGTCACAGCAGGACTGCCATAAGGTGCCCGAGGCAGCAATAGACCCATGGAGACAAGTCTGCTGGAGGACGATGTATTGATTCGGGACTCAATTTGAGTGATCCATCGTCATTAGGTGGCCCTGAACTTTACAATTCACTATCAGTTTTTCATCCCATTCGATAATCTAGACTCACAGCAGAACGGCCATAAGGTGCCCGAGGCAGCAATAGTCCCATGGAGTCAAGTCGGCTAGTGGACGATGTACTGAATCGAGACGCAACTTGTGTGGTCCATCGTCATTAGGTGGCCCTGAATGTTACAATTCACTATCAGTTTTTCGTCCGATTCGAAAATATTTGAGTCACAGCAGGCCTGCCATAAGGTGCCCGAGGCAGCAATAGACCAATGGAGACAAGTCTGCTGGAGGACGATGTATTGAATCGGGACGCAATTTTAGTGAACCATCGTCATTAGGAGGACCTGAACGTTACAATTCACTATCGGTTTTTTGTCCCATTCGATAATCTAGACTCACAGCAGAACGGCCATAAGGTGCCCGAGGCAGCAATAGACCCATGGAGTCAAGTCGGCTGGAGGACGATGTATTGAATCGGGACGCAATTTGAGTGATCCATCATCATTAGGTGGCCCTGAACGTTACAATTCACTATCAGTTTTTCGTCCGATTCGAAAGTCTTTGACTCACAGCAGAACGGCCATAAGGTGCCCGAGGCAGCAATAGACGCATGGAGACAAGTCTGCTGGAGGACGATGTATTGAATCGGGACGCATTTTGAGTGTTCCATCGTCATTAGGAGTCCCTGAACGTTACAATTCACTATCAGTTTTTCGTCCGATTCGAAAATCTTTGAGTCACAGCAGGACTGCCATAAGGTGCCCGAGGCAGCAATAGACCCATGGAGACAAGTCTGCAGGAGGACGATGTATTGAATCAGGACGCAATTTGAGTGATCCATCGTCATTACGGGGCCCTGAACGTTACAATTCACTATCAGTTTTTCATCCCATTCTATAATCTAGACTCACAGCAGAACGGCCATAAGGTGCCCGAGGCAGCAATAGTCCCATGGAGTCAAGTCGGCTAATGGACGATGTACTGAATCGGGACGCAATTTGTGTGGTCCATCGTCATTAGGTGGCCCTGAATGTTACAAATCACTATCAGTTTTTCGTCCGATTCGAAAATCTTTGACTCACAGCAAAACGGCCATAAGGTGCCCGAGGCAGTAGTCGACCCATGGAGACAAGTCTGCTGGAGGACGATTTATTGGATCGGGACGCAATTTGAGTGATCCATCGTCATTAGGTGGCCCTGATAGTTACAATTCACTATCAGTTTTTCGTCCGATTCGAAAATCTTTGACTCACAGCAGAACGGCCATAAGGTGCCCGAGGCAGCAATAGACGCATGGAGACAAGTCTGCTGGAGGACGATGTATTGAATCGGGACGCAATTTGAGTGTTCCATCGTCATTAGGAGGCCCTGAACGTTACAATTCACTATCAGTTTTTCGTCCGATTCGAAAATCTTTGTGTCACAGCAGGCCTGCCATAAGGTGCTCGAGGCAGCAATAGTCCCATGGAGTCAAGTCGGCTAGTGGACGATGTACTGAATCGGGACTCAATTTGTGTGGTCCATCGTCATTAGGTGGCCCTGAATGTTACAATTCACTATCAGTTTTTCGTCCGATTCGATAATCTTTGACTCACAGCAGAACGGCCATAAGGTGCCCGAGGCAGCAATTGACCCATGGAGACAAGTCTGCTGGAAGACGATGTATTGAATCGAGACGCAATTTGAGTGATCCATCGTCATTAGGTGGCCCTGAACGTTACAATTCACTATCAGTTTTTCGTCCGATTCGAAAATCTTTGACTCACAGCAGAACGGCCATAAGGTGCCCGAGGCAGCAATTGACCCATGGAGACAAGTCTGCTGGAGGACGATGTATTGAATCGGGACGCAATTTGAGTGATCCATCGTCATTAGGTGGCCCTGAACGTTACAATTCACTATCAGTTTTTCATCCCATGCGATAATCTAGACTCACAGCAGAACGGCCATAAAGTGCCCGAGGCAGCAATAGTCCCATGGAGTCAAGTCGGCTAGTGGACGATGTACTGAATCGGGACGCAACTTGTGTGGTCCATCGTCATTAGGTGGCCCTGAATGTTACAAGTCACTATCAGTTTTTCGTCCGATTCGAAAATCTTTGAGTCACAGGAGGCCTGCCATAAGGTGCCCGAGGCAGCAATAGACCCATGGAGACAAGTCTGCAGGAGGACGATGTATTGAATCGGGACGCAATTTGAGTGATCCATCGTCATTAGGTGGCCCTGAACGTTACAATTCACTATCAGTTTTTCATCCCATTCTATAATCTAGACTCACAGCAGAACGGCCATAAGGTGCCCGAGGCAGCAAATAGTCCCATGGAGTCAAGTCGGCTAATGGACGATGTATTGAATCGGGACGCAATTTGTGTGGTCCATCGTCATTAGGTGGCCCTGAATGTTACAAATCACTATCAGTTATTCGTCCGATTCGAAAATCTTTGACTCACAGCAGAACGGCCATAAGGTGCCCGAGGCAGCAATCGACCCATGGAGACAAGTCTGCTGGAGGACGATGTATTGAATCGGGACGCAATTTGAGTGATCCATCGTCATTAGGTGGCCCTGAACGTTACAATTCACTATCAGTTTTTCGTCCGATTCGAAAGTCTTTGACTCACAGCAGAACGGCCATAAGGTGCCCGAGGTAGCAATAGACGCATGGAGACAAGTCTGCTGGAGGACGATGTATTGAATCGGGACGCAATTTGAGTGTTCCATCGTCATTAGGAGTCCCTGAACGTTACAATTCACTATCAGTTTTTCGTCCGATTCGAAAATCTTTGAGTCACAGCAGGACTGCCATAAGGTGCCCGAGGCAGCAATAGACCCATGGAGACAAGTCTGCAGGAGGACGATGTATTGAATCGGGACGCAATTTGAGTGATCCATCGTCATTAGGTGGCCCTGAACGTTACAATTCACTATCAGTTTTTCATCCCATTCTATAATCTAGACTCACAGCAGAACGGCCATAAGGTGCCCGAGGCAGCAATAGTACCATGGAGTCAAGTCGGCTAATGGACGATGTACTGAATCGGGACGCAATTTGTGTGGTCCATCGTCATTAGGTGGCCCTGAATGTTACAATTCACTATCAGTTTTTCGTCCGATTCGAAAGTCTTTGACTCACAGCAGAACGGCCATAAGGTGCCCGAGGCAGCAATCGACCCATGGAGACAAGTCTGCTGGAGGACGATGTATTGGATCGGGACGCAATTTGAGTGATCCATCGTCATCAGGTGGCCCTGAGAGTTACAATTCACTATCAGTTTTTCGTCCGATTCGAAAATCTTTGACTCACAGCAGAACGGCCATAAGGTGCCCGAGGCAGCAATAGACGCATGGAGACAAGTCTGCTGGAGGACGATGTATTGAATCGGGACGCAATTTGAGTGTTCCATCGTCATTAGGAGGCCCTGAACGTTACAATTCACTATCAGTTTTTCGTCCGATTCGAAAATCTTTGTGTCACAGCAGGCCTGCCATAAGGTGCTCGAGGCTGCAATAGACCCATGGAGACAAGTCTGCTGGAGGACGATGTATTGAATCGGGACGCAATTTGAGTGATCCATCGTCATTAGGTGGCCCTGAACGTTACAATTCACTATCAGTTTTTCATCCCATTCTATAATCTAGACACACAGCAGAACGGCCATAAGGTGCCCGAGGCAGCAATAGTCCCATGGAGACAAGTCGGCTAGTGGACGATGTACTGAATCGGGACTCAATTTGTGTGGTCCATCGTCATTAGGTGGCCCTGAATGTTACAATTCACTATCAGTTTTTCGTCCGATTCGAAAATCTTTGACTCACAGCAGAACGGCCATAAGGTGCCCGAGGCAGCAATCGACCCATGGAGACAAGTCTGCTGGAGGACGATGTATTGAATCGGGACGCAATTTGAGTGATCCATCGTCATTAGGTGGCCCTGAAAGTTACAATTCACTATCAGTTTTTCGTCCGATTCGAAAATCTTTGAGTCACAGCAGGCCTGCCATAAGGTGCCCGAGGCAGCAATAGACCCATGGAGACAAGTCTGCTGGAGGACGATGTATTGAATCGGGACGCAATTTGAGTGATGCATCGTCATTAGGTGGCCCTGAACGTTACAATTCACTATCAGTTATTCATCCCATTCTATAATGTAGACTCACAGCAGAACGGCCATAAGGTGCCCGAGGCAGCAATAGTCCCATGGAGTCAAGTCGGCTAGTGGACGATGTACTGAATCGGGACTCAATTTGTGTGGTCCATCGTCATTTGGTGGCCCTGAATATTACAAATCACTATCAGTTTTCCGTCCGATTCGAAAATCTTTAACTCACAGCAGAACGGCCATAAGGTGCCCGAGGCAGCAATCGACCCATGGAGACAAGTCTGCTGGAGCACGATGTATTGTAACAATTCACTATCAGTTTTTCGTCCCATTCGATAATCTAGACTCACAGCAGAACGGCCATAAGGTGCCCGAGGCAGCAATAGACCCATGGAGACAAGTCTGCTGGAGGACGATGTATTGAATCGGGACGCAATTTTAGTGAACCATCGTCATTAGGAGGACCTGAACGTTACAATTCACTATCAGTTTTTTGTCCCATTCGATAATCTAGACTCACAGCAGAACGGCCATAAGGTGCCCGAGGCAGCAATAGACCCATGGAGTCAAGTCGGCTGGAGGACGATGTATTGAATCGGGACGCAATTTGAGTGATCCATCGTCATTAGGTGGCCCTGAACGTTACAATTCACTATCAGTTTTTCGTCCGATTCGAAAGTCTTTGACTCACAGCAGAACGGCCATAAGGTGCTCGAGGCAGCAATAGACGCATGGAGACAAGTCTGCTGGAGGACGATGTATTGAATCGGGACGCATTTTGAGTGTTCCATCGTCATTAGGAGACCCTGAACGTTACAATTCACTATCAGTTTTTCGTCCGATTCGAAAATCTTTGAGTCACAGCAGGACTGCCATAAGGTGCCCGAGGCAGCAATAGACCCATGGAGACAAGTCTGCAGGAGGAAGATGTATTGAATCGGGACGCAATTTGAGTGATCCATCGTCATTAGGTGGCCCTGAACGTTACAATTCACTATCAGTTTTTCATCCCATTCTATAATCTAGACTCACAGCAGAACGGCCATAAGGTGCCCGAGGCAGCAATAGTCCCATGGAGTCAAGTCGGCTAATGGACGATGTACTGAATCGGGACGCAATTTGTGTGGTCCATCGTCATTAGGTGGCCCTGAATGTTACAAATCACTATCAGTTTTTCGTCCGATTCGAAAATCTTTGACTCACAGGAAAACGGCCATAAGGTGCCCGAGGCAGCAATCGACCCATGGAGACAAGTCTGCTGGAGGACGATGTATTGGATCGGGACGCAATTTGAGTGATCCATCGTCATTAGGTGGCCCTGAGAGTTACAATTCACTATCAGTTTTTCGTCCGATTCGAAAATCTTTGACTCACAGCAGAACGGCCATAAGGTGCCCGAGGCAGCAATAGACGCATGGAGACAAGTCTGCTGGAGGACGATGTATTGAATCGGGACGCAATTTGAGTGTTCCATCGTCATTAGGAGGCCCTGAACGTTACAATTCACTATCAGTTTTTCGTCCGATTCGAAAATCTTAGAGTCACATCAGGCCTGCCATAAGGTGCCCGATGCAGCAATAGACCCATGGAGACAAGTCTGCTGGAGGACGATGTATTGAATCGGGACGCATTTTGAGTGATCCATCGTCATTAGGCGGCCCTGAACGTTACAATTCACTATCAGTTTTTCATCCCATTCTATAATCTAGACTCACAGCAGAACGGCCATAAGGTGCTCGAGGCAGCAATAGTCCCATGGAGTCAAGTCGGCTAGTGGACGATGTACTGAATCGGGACTCAATTTGTGTGGTCCATCGTCATTAGGTGGCCCTGAATGTTACAATTCACTATCAGTTTTTCGTCCGATTCGATAATCTTTGACTCACAGCAGAACGGCCATAAGGTGCCCGAGGCAGCAATTGACCCATGGAGACAAGTCTGCTGGAAGACGATGTATTGAATCGAGACGCAATTTGAGTGATCCATCGTCATTAGGTGGCCCTGAACGTTACAATTCACTATCAGTTTTTCGTCCGATTCGAAAATCTTTGACTCACAGCAGAACGGCCATAAGGTGCCCGAGGCAGCAATTGACCCATGGAGACAAGTCTGCTGGAGGACGATGTATTGAATCGAGACGCAATTTGAGTGATCCATCGTCATTAGGTGGCCCTGAACGTTACAATTCACTATCAGTTTTTCATCCCATTCGATAATCTAGACTCACAGCAGAACGGCCATAAAGTGCCCGAGGCAGCAATAGTCCCATGGAGTCAAGTCGGCTAGTGGACGATGTACTGAATCGGGACGCAACTTGTGTGGTCCATCGTCATTAGGTGGCCCTGAATGTTACAAGTCACTATCAGTTTTTCGTCCGATTCGAAAATCTTTGAGTCACAGGAGGCCTGCCATAAGGTGCCCGAGGCAGCAATAGACCCATGGAGACAAGTCTGCAGGAGGACGATGTATTGAATCGGGACGCAATTTGAGTGATCCATCGTCATTAGGTGGCCCTGAACGTTACAATTCACTATCAGTTTTTCATCCCATTCTATAATCTAGACTCACAGCAGAACGGCCATAAGGTGCCCGAGGCAGCAAATAGTCCCATGGAGTCAAGTCGGCTAATGGACGATGTATTGAATCGGGACGCAATTTGTGTGGTCCATCGTCATTAGGTGGCCCTGAATGTTACAAATCACTATCAGTTATTCGTCCGATTCGAAAATCTTTGACTCACAGCAGAACGGCCATAAGGTGCCCGAGGCAGTTATCGACCCATGGAGACAAGTCTGCTGGAGGACGATGTATTGAATCGGGACGCAATTTGAGTGATCCATCGTCATTAGGTGGCCCTGAACGTTACAATTCACTATCAGTTTTTCGTCCGATTCGAAAGTCTTTGACTCACAGCAGAACGGCCATAAGGTGCCCGAGGTAGCAATAGACGCATGGAGACAAGTCTGCTGGAGGACGATGTATTGAATCGGGACGCAATTTGAGTGATCCATCGTCATTAGGAGTCCCTGAACGTTACAATTCACTATCAGTTTTTCGTCCGATTCGAAAATCTTTGAGTCACAGCAGGACTGCCATAAGGTGCCCGAGGCAGCAATAGACCCATGGAGACAAGTCTGCAGGAGGACGATGTATTGAATCGGGACGCAATTTGAGTGATCCATCGTCATTAGGTGGCCCTGAACGTTACAATTCACTATCAGTTTTTCATCCCATTCTATAATCTAGACTCACAGCAGAACGGCCATAAGGTGCCCGAGGCAGCAATAGTACCATGGAGTCAAGTCGGCTAATGGACGATGTACTGAATCGGGACGCAATTTGTGTGGTCCATCGTCATTAGGTGGCCCTGAATGTTACAATTCACTATCAGTTTTTCGTCCGATTCGAAAGTCTTTGACTCACAGCAGAACGGCCATAAGGTGCCCGAGGCAGCAATCGACCCATGGAGACAAGTCTGCTGGAGGACGATGTATTGGATCGGGACGCAATTTGAGTGATCCATCGTCATCAGGTGGCCCTGAGAGTTACAATTCACTATCAGTTTTTCGTCCGATTCGAAAATCTTTGACTCACAGCAGAACGGCCATAAGGTGCCCGAGGCAGCAATAGACGCATGGAGACAAGTCTGCTGGAGGACGATGTATTGAATCGGGACGCAATTTGAGTGTTCCATCGTCATTAGGAGGCCCTGAACGTTACAATTCACTATCAGTTTTTCGTCCGATTCGAAAATCTTTGTGTCACAGCAGGCCTGCCATAAGGTGCTCGAGGCAGCAATAGACCCATGGAGACAAGTCTGCTGGAGGACGATGTATTGAATCGGGACGCAATTTGAGTGATCCATCGTCATTAGGTGGCCCTGAACGTTACAATTCACTATCAGTTTTTCATCCCATTCTATAATCTAGACACACAGCAGAACGGCCATAAGGTGCCCGAGGCAGCAATAGTCCCATGGAGACAAGTCGGCTAGTGGACGATGTACTGAATCGGGACTCAATTTGTGTGGTCCATCGTCATTAGGTGGCCCTGAATGTTACAATTCACTATCAGTTTTTCGTCCGATTCGAAAATCTTTGACTCACAGCAGAACGGCCATAAGGTGCCCGAGGCAGCAATAGACCCATGGAGACAAGTCTGCTGGAGGACGATGTATTGAATCGGGACGCAATTTGAGTGATCCATCGTCATTAGGTGGCCCTGAAAGTTACAATTCACTATCAGTTTTTCGTCCGATTCGAAAATCTTTGAGTCACAGCAGGCCTGCCATAAGGTGCCCGAGGCAGCAATAGACCCATGGAGACAAGTCTGCTGGAGGACGATGTATTGAATCGGGACGCAATTTGAGTGATGCATCGTCATTAGGTGGCCCTGAACGTTACAATTCACTATCAGTTATTCATCCCATTCTATAATGTAGACTCACAGCAGAACGGCCATAAGGTGCCCGAGGCAGCAATAGTCCCATGGAGTCAAGTCGGCTAGTGGACGATGTACTGAATCGGGACTCAATTTGTGTGGTCCATCGTCATTTGGTGGCCCTGAATGTTACAAATCACTATCAGTTTTCCGTACGATTCGAAAATCTTTAACTCACAGCAGAACGGCCATAAGGTGCCCGAGGCAGCAATCGACCCATGGAGACAAGTCCGCTGGAGCACGATGTATTGTAACAATTCACTATCAGTTTTTCGTCCCATTCGATAATCTAGACTCACAGCAGAACGGCCATAAGGTGCCCGAGGCAGCAATAGACCCATGGAGACAAGTCTGCTGGAGGACGATGTATTGAATCGGGACGCAATTTTAGTGAACCATCGTCATTAGGAGGACCTGAACGTTACAATTCACTATCAGTTTTTTGTCCCATTCGATAATCTAGACTCACAGCAGAACGGCCATAAGGTGCCCGAGGCAGCAATAGACCCATGGAGTCAAGTCGGCTGGAGGACGATGTATTGAATCGGGACGCAATTTGAGTGATCCATCGTCATTAGGTGGCCCTGAACGTTACAATTCACTATCAGTTTTTCGTCCGATTCGAAAGTCTTTGACTCACAGCAGAACGGCCATAAGGTGCTCGAGGCAGCAATAGACGCATGGAGACAAGTCTGCTGGAGGACGATGTATTGAATCGGGACGCATTTTGAGTGTTCCATCGTCATTAGGAGACCCTGAACGTTACAATTCACTATCAGTTTTTCGTCCGATTCGAAAATCTTTGAGTCACAGCAGGACTGCCATAAGGTGCCCGAGGCAGCAATAGACCCATGGAGACAAGTCTGCAGGAGGAAGATGTATTGAATCGGGACGCAATTTGAGTGATCCATCGTCATTAGGTGGCCCTGAACGTTACAATTCACTATCAGTTTTTCATCCCATTCTATAATCTAGACTCACAGCAGAACGGCCATAAGGTGCCCGAGGCAGCAATAGTCCCATGGAGTCAAGTCGGCTAATGGACGATGTACTGAATCGGGACGCAATTTGTGTGGTCCATCGTCATTAGGTGGCCCTGAATGTTACAAATCACTATCAGTTTTTCGTCCGATTCGAAAATCTTTGACTCACAGGAAAACGGCCATAAGGTGCCCGAGGCAGCAATTGACCCATGGAGACAAGTCTGCTGGAAGACGATGTATTGAATGGAGACGCAATTTGAGTGATCCATCGTCATTAGGTGGCCCTGAACGTTACAATTCACTATCAGTTTTTCGTCCGATTCGAAAATCTTTGACTCACAGCAGAACGGCCATAAGGTGCCCGAGGCAGCAATTGACCCATGGAGACAAGTCTGCTGGAGGACGATGTATTGAATCGGGACGCAATTTGAGTGATCCATCGTCATTAGGTGGCCCTGAACGTTACAATTCACTATCAGTTTTTCGTCCGATTCGAAAATCTTTGACTCACAGCAGAACGGCCATAAGGTGCCCGAGGCAGCAATTGACCCATGGAGACAAGTCTGCTGGAGGACGATGTATTGAATCGGGACGCAATTTGAGTGATCCATCGTCATTAGGTGGCCCTGAACGTTACAATTCACTATCAGTTTTTCATCCCATTCGATAATCTAGACTCACAGCAGAACGGCCATAAAGTGCCCGAGGCAGCAATAGTCCCATGGAGTCAAGTCGGCTAGTGGACGATGTACTGAATCGGGACGCAACTTGTGTGGTCCATCGTCATTAGGTGGCCCTGAATGTTACAAGTCACTATCAGTTTTTCGTCCGATTCGAAAATCTTTGAGTCACAGGAGGCCTGCCATAAGGTGCCCGAGGCAGCAATAGACCCATGGAGACAAGTCTGCAGGAGGACGATGTATTGAATCGGGACGCAATTTGAGTGATCCATCGTCATTAGGTGGCCCTGAACGTTACAATTCACTATCAGTTTTTCATCCCATTCTATAATCTAGACTCACAGCAGAACGGCCATAAGGTGCCCGAGGCAGCAAATAGTCCCATGGAGTCAAGTCGGCTAATGGACGATGTATTGAATCGGGACGCAATTTGTGTGGTCCATCGTCATTAGGTGGCCCTGAATGTTACAAATCACTATCAGTTATTCGTCCGATTCGAAAATCTTTGACTCACAGCAGAACGGCCATAAGGTGCCCGAGGCAGCAATCGACCCATGGAGACAAGTCTGCTGGAGGACGATGTATTGAATCGGGACGCAATTTGAGTGATCCATCGTCATTAGGTGGCCCTGAACGTTACAATTCACTATCAGTTTTTCGTCCGATTCGAAAGTCTTTGACTCACAGCAGAACGGCCATAAGGTGCCCGAGGTAGCAATAGACGCATGGAGACAAGTCTGCTGGAGGACGATGTATTGAATCGGGACGCAATTTGAGTGTTCCATCGTCATTAGGAGTCCCTGAACGTTACAATTCACTATCAGTTTTTCGTCCGATTCGAAAATCTTTGAGTCACAGCAGGACTGCCATAAGGTGCCCGAGGCAGCAATAGACCCATGGAGACAAGTCTGCAGGAGGACGATGTATTGAATCGGGACGCAATTTGAGTGATCCATCGTCATTAGGTGGCCCTGAACGTTACAATTCACTATCAGTTTTTCATCCCATTCTATAATCTAGACTCACAGCAGAACGGCCATAAGGTGCCCGAGGCAGCAATAGTACCATGGAGTCAAGTCGGCTAATGGACGATGTACTGAATCGGGACGCAATTTGTGTGGTCCATCGTCATTAGGTGGCCCTGAATGTTACAATTCACTATCAGTTTTTCGTCCGATTCGAAAGTCTTTGACTCACAGCAGAACGGCCATAAGGTGCCCGAGGCAGCAATCGACCCATGGAGACAAGTCTGCTGGAGGACGATGTATTGGATCGGGACGCAATTTGAGTGATCCATCGTCATCAGGTGGCCCTGAGAGTTACAATTCACTATCAGTTTTTCGTCCGATTCGAAAATCTTTGACTCACAGCAGAACGGCCATAAGGTGCCCGAGGCAGCAATAGACGCATGGAGACAAGTCTGCTGGAGGACGATGTATTGAATCGGGACGCAATTTGAGTGTTCCATCGTCATTAGGAGGCCCTGAACGTTACAATTCACTATCAGTTTTTCGTCCGATTCGAAAATCTTTGTGTCACAGCAGGCCTGCCATAAGGTGCTCGAGGCAGCAATAGACCCATGGAGACAAGTCTGCTGGAGGACGATGTATTGAATCGGGACGCAATTTGAGTGATCCATCGTCATTAGGTGGCCCTGAACGTTACAATTCACTATCAGTTTTTCATCCCATTCGATAATCTAGACTCACAGCAGAACGGCCATAAAGTGCCCGAGGCAGCAATAGTCCCATGGAGTCAAGTCGGCTAGTGGACGATGTACTGAATCGGGACGCAACTTGTGTGGTCCATCGTCATTAGGTGGCCCTGAATGTTACAAGTCACTATCAGTTTTTCGTCCGATTCGAA